>NW_020272927.1:7677-55999 GCF_003268045.1 Sipha flava
TCGAATACATTTTTATTCGAATAATATTGTTTCTAAATTAGTCGAATAATTCTGTTTGAAAATTAGTCGAATACATTTTTATTCGATTAATATTGTTTTTAAATTAGTCAAATACATTTTTATTCGAATAATTGTATTTGAAAATTAGTCGAATAAATTTTTATTCGAAAAATTGTATTGGAAAAATTGTTCGATCGCTCCCCCGCCCGCGCTCAACCTCTAGGTACAGAACGACGTTTGATGAGTTCTTCCACTCCTCAACGCTGACGTGTTCGATCTCCACGCGCTAAAACCATGGTCTCTCGATACTTCCACAGTCTGAGACATGTGGATGGTTTTGGGCACGTGGGGAACGACCCTGGGGACGATCTCACGCGAAATCTTGAAAATAACCCTTCTGGCGGCTGCACTAATCTTCGGCACTGAATCGCCGGTTTTGATCCCACGCCGGGTTAGTTTCGCTACGGCGTTGGGGGGGGGGCACGAATCCCGGTGTCTTTAGGTGGCGTACTAAGGAAACTGAAGGTTGAAGCGGTCTCTTCCATCACAGTCCCTCCGGTCATCACGACCGCGTCCTCCTCAGGACCATCTTCGGCATTGGTACGCGTCATATGATCCCTTACGGTTCTCAGCCAGTACTTTAATGTTCTAACTTTCCGGGGTGGCGTCAGATGTTCCATCCTGGTGAACGCTTCTGCGATCACCAGCGGCCCGTCCGTCTGAACGCCGACGTCCGTGTACTTTTTTTGTCTCAATATCTTGGTCCTGGAAGCACCGGTTTTCCGATTGTGGTCGACGCGAAGATCACGTCTGGTAATCAGGTCACTCGCTACCGTCGACGTCTGTGTGGCCCGCAATTCTTCGTTTTTGAACCAGTAATGGGTAGAGTGATCGGAGCCTGTTCGGCCACCTCCGTACCCTCGCGGTCACTTACTGACGACCGAAGTGGGCTCGTTACGTTGGAACCGGTTTTTACGCTGGAACCACCCACTCCTGCCGACCTCAGGGGTTCCGAAGCCCCTGAGGGGGTAACAATACTTGAGTGATAGTAACTCATATTGTGGTTTTTCAAGTGATTTCATTCACTATATTTTAACCCTACTGCCAGGGGGTTTTTCATCAAGGTTTTCCTTCCTATAGGAGGGCTGCCACCAGAGGCTGAAGAGCCCGCCCTACCCTTTGTTGAGAACCGCTTTGTCAGCCCTCAGTTCATCGACCTCTTCAACATGGGAGACCCTGTTGGTAGTAAGCTACCGTTGGCATAGCTCTCGGAACTGTTAAGGGACGCAAGCTTCCCCCCCCACGTTAAGGTGGGTCCTCTTTGGGAGGAGGGAGGGTAGTCAAGACGTCACGTTGTATAAGAAGCATATCCAGCCCTACGAACGAGGCTGGGAAAGACAATATATTTTTTTTCCATACCTCTATGAAGGGTAACCGCAAGTGCTGTCTCGTACTTTCCTCAAAAAAATTGTTAACATTGAAAGAACAAATGATAACAACCCGCCACCCGAAGCATTACCTCATCGACATATCCGGGTATTGGACTTATTGCCGATTTTTAAGAGGAAACCGTATTCTGGGTATCCAAGGTGGTGTTAAATAAATGTCCTAAAATTTAAGTCTAAGAGTAATGGTTTCGTATTTTAATTGGTATTGCTTAAATTAAACGGAATTTATTCTAAAATATTCGGCAAAAAATAAATTATGTTTTATAATAGAAAAAGTAGAACTAAATTTTCGTGAAAAAATTTTCTTTTTGTTTTTAAAGAGCTTTTATTATATATTAAGCTCAACAGTTAATTATATAATAAAATTATAAGACATTTTAACATAATTTACCACATAGAAAAATAATACATAAAACAACTATAGAACTATGACAAAAGAGAGGAAAGAAAGAAAAAAAAATAAACTGTATATAATATATAAAATTGAAACTATTAAATGGTAAACCAGCCTCCTGAATAAAAGAAATAATAATTAAAACAACCTGTTCGGAATTGGATTTTAAAATAGAAGATCAAATGGAACATTTAAGGAGTTAAGAGAGGAAATTAGATTAATACGTTTTATGGAAAGTGAGGGACAATAAAAAAAGAATATGAGTAAAGTCACAAATGCTTTCCTCAGTATGGAGTGTACAAAAAGGAGAATCGCTCAGATTTAATTTGTAAGCGTGAGAGGGTAAAAGATAATGCCCTATACGTAGACGATTAAACTTAATAATGTAAGATTTCGGTAATGATATATCTCTGAACCAAATATCATCGGCAATATTAGGTACAATATATTTGAGTCTAGTTGCAAAGTTAACTGACAGATTATTCCAGTATAACGACCACAGATTAAATACATATCATCTTAAAAATGGATTAAAGTCAGACCAAGAAATTACAGAAAAGGAGGTGCTGACAAAATTAGCTGATGCTTTGGCTAAAAAATCGGCAATTTCATTGCCGTGAATACCAACATGGCTGGGGATCCAGAGAAATTGAACATTAAAGTCTAATTGAACAAGACTAAATATGATAGATTTGATGCGAAGAATTAACGGAGACATATGTGAATTAAAAGAGAAAGAATTAAGAGATTGTAAAACTGACAAAGAATTGGATGTAATTAAGAAATTTTTAAAAGGTAAAATCGAGAACAGTAAGCGCTTCTATAATAGCAAAGCATTCGGTCGTGAAGGAGGAAGCGGAAGGGGGCAAATTACTAGTGAAAGACATATGTATTTCGGGAATATAAAAAGAGTACCCGGCCGAAAGAGGGGAAACAGAGCCATCCGTATAAATCACAGTAAAATCAGTGAAATTATTACCAATGAAATTCGAGAAGAGATTGTTTATTACCACGGGAGAAGTAGATCTTAATTCTATGGAAGTGAAACCTGGGAATATATCAACAACATTTACCTGTGTAGAATACATAAGGGCTTCATAAGCTATCTCATAAACAGGATATTTCATATTAGTAGAAATATATTAATGAAAATGGAATATATTGTTAGCTGTCAAGGAGAGGACCGGAAGAGATTTAGGAATATAACGCCAAGTTAAAAACAGCGAATAAAAGGTATTAAAGATAGAACAATTAGAGCGAGATAAGGATTTCAGGAGGAATTTACCATAGAAACAACCATAATCCAATTTGGAGCAAATAATAAATTTATAAATCGATAAGAGGGGAGTCAGATAAGAGCCCCTCCAGGTAACGAGCGTTTAGAGACAGCCTATGAGCAAATTCCTTATCAATTATAATATAATATTTCTTATCAAAATTAATAACATAATGATAAAATAGTATCAACATGAACATACAAATAATTAATAATAATGTAAATTATATATTTATAATAATAGTCATAATCATAAAATAAAATATAAAATTGTCATAAAAATATTGTTTTCAAAATAATAATAATAATAATAATAATAATAATGTTGTTTTCAATATAATATAGTCATAAAATAAAATATAAAATCGTTATAAAAATATTGTTTTTGTAGCATAATATTATATGCATGGTCAAACTGTGAATCAATATGGATATAAAGAGATCCGTCTTTTTCGTTCAAGTCATCTATTATTTGTTTTCTTACATTTTCATTTAATAAAACAGCAACATACGATTCTTGTTCATACAGCATTTTTAAATTTGAGTCTAAGGATAAAATAATTTTATGTAGCTGTTTAATTTTAATTTATCTGCTTGTGACACAAACATACTATGTTCATGTTGATACCATTTTGTCATTATGTTATTAATTTTGATAAGAAATATTATATTATAATTGGTAAGGAATTTGCTCGTGGGCTGTCTCTAGACGCTCGTCACCACGTACCGGTGATTGCTCTAAGAAAATCAGTCCAACGAGAGCCAAAAGATATGAGAGAAATAATATGTGGTAACCAACGCAACTTGGAGTCGAGAGTTATATCTAATACTACTTACGGTGTTATCCACAAAAGGAATAATATTATTATCGAAAAAAACATTAAGGGAATTCAAGTATCTACGCCTGGTAAATATAATAGATTTGCATTTGTCTTAAGCGGCTGAAAAATGTAATTCATTAAGCTTAATATTAAGTTCGTTGAAATCCTGATTGAGGGCTGAAATGGCAGCATCAAGGAATTTATCGGAAGAAAAAACTACAGTATCGTCCGCATATATGAGGCATTTATAGCCGAGACTGAGAAGGTGATTTGCGATAAAGCTCATATACACATTAAAAAGAATCGGACTTAGGCAACTTCCCTGTGGAGGCCGGAAAAAGTATCACATGAACAATGTGTACCAAAAGAAGATGTAAAAAATAGATTTCTATATAAAAATAGAGATAGAATAATATTACAGAATGTAGTAGGTAAACGAAGGAAAAAAAGTTTAGATACTAAAGCAGGAATATTAACAGAATCATAAGCACTACGAATATCTATGAAAGTAGCAACCAGAAATTCTTTATTGTTAAAAGGAGTGATAAATATTACCAATGAAGGTGGAAAGACACTCCATAGTGTCCATACTTTTTCTAAATGCAAAAAGATTGGGCGGTAATATAGAATTATATTCTATCCACCAATCAAGCCGGGTTTTGAGAATGTATTCAAAAGATTTACATAATATATAACCATAAAACCAATCATCATTGGTAGAACGATGAGATGGAGAGATACAATTTTTGAAACGTTTCGCTGTTGACCAGAGAACATGAGCATTGTTATAACTAGTTTAATAACAAGTTTATAACTATAACTACAACTATTTTAATACGAGTGTTATAAACGATTTACGAATATACGAAATAATTTTATAACTAGTATTTCAAATGTAGCGCTAAAAAAATAATTCATTTAGATAATAGTTAATTAATTTCGGTGACTTTTTGTCCAAATAAATACAAAAAAAATTGAAAATTATCGTGCCTAAATATAAGGTTAGTAGTGTAGTACCATTGATTATAGAATAGACCATAGGTTCCCAAAGTGTGCGCCGCGATGTCTGTATAAGGGCGCCGCGCCGTCATGAAATACTATCGGGTCCAACATTTTCCTTATGATTAGTCATGCTATGACTTAGAGAAGGGCGCCCTGAAAAAACCTTAAATCATAAAGGGTGCCGTGAGTCGAAAAAGTTTGGGAAGCATTGGATTAGACAGATGAGCCACTTGTAGAAAATACCGGACGCCAATTCCAGACTGTCGGCCGTTGTAGAGCGCTGTAGTCGACGACTATCAAGCAGTGCGGTGTACACCTTTATATATACTATGGCAGGGTGTTATATTTCCACGTACCCCACTAATCTCTGGACTATAAATAACTTATCAGTGAACTATTTTAATACCCATCATTAATTTGATAGATTGTTATATAAATACTACATAATATCTATTATAAAACCAATGATATTAATGGTATTATTATTATTGATATGACTATATGAATTGTAAAATAGGATTGTGGTGTATGGTGTAGACAAATAATTTTAATAACTAGCTCGCCGAGTAATCATAATTTAATATAATATAAAAAAAATAAAAAATATATATATCCTTATATTTATATTATATAACACATAATATATAGGTATAATAATATATTATATAAAAGAACAGACCTTTCTATAATTCTATGTACCAAGTTTCTGATGACACTATTTTAAATTTTTAGGATTTTTTTCACAGGCATGCTCTAATTATTAATCTCAAGCTTCCTCACATTCAGTAACGCTAATCCCTGAGGGTAGAGGGACACTGGCCTTTTAAATAATTTGGTGTAGGGTAGTATATGTATATATGGTGAATTCTAGTATTTTTTGTCTCTATATTTTTTTTAATCCAAGATTAAAAAGTTCAACACTAAGTTTTCGGTAAGTTTTTCTTCAAATAGCTATAGAGAAAACTCGAAGCCTCATTATAGGAAAAATGTTATGAGCATTTGAATTTTTAATTTTTTGGAAAATTACATAACGACAACGATTTATCCTCAAACGATTTTAAATATATTTCAATATTTGTTATTATTCAATAATTATAAGTCGTAGATACTTGAAAATTTCACCAGTTATTTAGATTGGCATTTTCTTTACATGATTTAATTTTCAAAATATTTCATTTATTTTAATACTATATGCTTATATAGGCATTGTAAGTACTCGTTTTAGCTTATTTTTTTTTATTATAAATATTGATAACATTTTTTGGTCGAGTCAAAATATTTGAAAATTTAATATAAAGTTCAACATGAGTCAGTTTTATAGTGATTAAAAAATTATAAGAATACATTGGCACAATTATTTTTTATTAGCGTTTGAAGTTCAATTATTGACAAAAATTTGTCAAAATCATAATTAATTGCAAATTGTTTTGTAGTTAAAATGTACAAAACATTTTGTATACCTAAGTAGCTAAGAGTTGAAAATTGAATACAAAATTTTAACCTTTTTTTTTCCATCTACTACAAAATATATCCTAGGTTGACAAATCATCTCCGTCCAGAATCATTTTTTCGTATACAACGATACCTATCATTGGATTCAAATTTAATATATTCATTATAGTGACTTCAACACAATTTAAAATTTTTTGAACTTATACTTGTATTTATTTTATGTATTTTTAGTACCAGTATGATATAAATAATATTATTGTGTAAGGTAAGTGGTACTTAAATAGAGGGGATTTTGGGAGTTACAAAACGCAACTGGTATATTAACTATATTGTATAAAAGTACAATACATAAATGAACCAAAATAGATATTTTTCAATAACAGTCATTTTAATTTCAAAATTAGATTTGTTTTTTTTTTTTTTATTATTAATTTTAACTTCGATAAACGATTACACTTATCGATTGTCATTCGAAACGGCACACGTATGTTCTCAATGTTCTTATATTTCTTATTTTAAACGTTTTCGTGTTGCAAATAACAATATTGATCATGCCTGGAAATAAGTGCCAATATTTTAATTGCCTCAAAACAACAATACAGTTTCCCAACCTAAGTATGTTTCAATTTCCCAAAGATGAAGTCAGAAGTGAAGTATGGGTACTGAACTGTGGTATGTATTATTTAATTGATTAAAATTATTTTTCATTCAATTTTTTTAATTTATATTAAAAATTATGTTCTTACTATAGGAAATATTAATCTATTGTCGCTTTCGAAAGAAAAATTGTATAATAAATATCTTTGTCAGGAACATACTAGTCCCGATGATTTTATGAATCAAGATAAGAAAAAATTAAAGCCAACAGCTGTTCCTTAAGAATATCATTCGGAAAAACAATCGTCTATATCAACAGGTAAAAAATAAAGATGAGTACTTTATTTAATTATCACTACCGCAATAACCGTCTATTCTATAATCAATGGTAGTACGATGGTTTTTTGGCGGGTGGCATTTTGTCGGATTATGAAGATGGTGTATTGTCAATGGTTTTTTGTTGTTATCATGTGACTTTATGTCGAGTGGCTATTTGTCAGGTGGCTTTATTTTGTGCTTTGGTTATTGGATGATAACGATTAAGGTTTTTAAGATTTCGGTTATTTTTTCAATTTTGTTTACACTGTATTTATACTTTTAAGTTGTATGTTTATTTATTTCGCCTACGTTTGATTTATAAGGTAACTTATATATTAATTATTTTGTTTGATATAATAGTAAAACAATTTTTATGGGAAGTGTCAGTGTTGGGTAGTAACTTAAGTTACAAGTTACTGTAACAAAATTACTTTTTAAGTAATTTGATGTAATGTAATGTATTTAATTTAATTACATTTTATTGTAAATAATTCAGATGTAATTTAAGTTACTTTTTTGTAGTAATTATTACTAAATTCCTTGTTACTTTTTTTTAGTTTAATATCTGTTAAGAACAATAAAAGTTTGAAGGTACGTCAGTAATGGGAAAATAAGAGGTCACTGACATCCTTCAAAGTGAAATAGAATATTTCAAACCTGTTAATGATATTACTTTAGAGTAAAATTAAGTTGAATAAGTCAATGATAACATTATTTTTGATAAAGATATAAAACAAAAGCATTCTAATGCTGAACTTGAACATTTTTTATTTACTCCTTTTAATGGTAATTTAACCATTTTAAAAAATATGCCAATAATGAGATTAATTTTTTTGAAGTATAATACTGCTTTACTCTGAAGTGCTTCTGTTGAACGTTTGTTTATCATAGCAGTAGATATATGCACTAAAAATTGATCTAAAATTAATGACTGTAATTTTGTAAACGCATTGTTGTTTATTATAAATTTGAAAATTAAAGATTAATATTTAATGTGTAGCAAAATTAGTATTAATTGTTAATAATTTAATATTGTTGATTGTCATTATTTAATTTGTGTATTGTCATATAGATAAAATAGATAAAAATATTATGCTTTAAGATATTTAAAAAAAAAAAAGTAACTTCTATTGTAATTGAGTTACTTTTAAAACTCATAAGTAATGTAACTTGACAAAATGAAAAAAAAAGTAACTTAAAATAATTTAGTTATAATTTTGCTAAGTAATTAGTAATGTAATTTAATTACCCAAAATAAGTAAATCCCCAACACTGGTAAGTGTCATAATTAATCCAATGTTAAATTTTGTTTTGTTGCTAGTTAAAGGTTTGAAATGTCCTATTGTGGTTTCTTTCAGCTTATTTTATATATTTTTGGTATTAATGTACTTTACACGACTATCTTTTGTTTTTATATTTTATTTGATTATGTTCTTCATAATTTAACGTTATACATTTGTAATGTTTTAAATGTCTTGGGTTTTACTTTTTTTTATAACAGGCATATGCCTTAATTTAAAAAAAAATATAGTTGTGTAAATTATTGATTATTTTATAATAAATCACCAATTTAGATGGTTATTTTTGTCTATTAAAAGTTTTAGAAAAAAAATAAAAATGAAAAAAGCATCGTTTGGAAGACGGTTGTCTACAGCTGGACCGAATACGTTAATTAAATATTTGTTTAGTTAATTGTGAATCTTTTTATACTTGATTTAGTCCTTTTTTTAATTAAAAGTATATTTAAATGTTAATAAATTATTTCTTAGATTCAAAATTATTTTTTGACTTCAAACGCAAGTCACATTTTGAATAATGGTGGTATGAAGCCAATGACAACTACTATGTTGTTATTATACTATGTAACTATATTGATATGGTTGAATATTTATTTCATAATTTGGACCACAATCAATTATTAAATAAAAGCAAATACATGGAAGAATTACCAAAAATCATGAAGAAATATTATTATAAAGGAAAAGTTGACAAATCTTGGCTTATTACAGGTAATGTACATTTTGTTCTATGTATTTAATAATTTTTACTTAAATTATAAATTTAAAAACTTCATGAACTTTTAAATATTATTTTGTTTGTGTTTTTAGTATATAATTTGTTTTTTTTACTTTTTTTATTACAATTTTTTATAGTTAACTCAAATCATTCCTTTCCACAAGTTGTTGGTTTACTTCTATGGCTTGTAGAATTGTGTGAAACTCAAAGTAATTTCAATGTTATGGAAACTTTATATCCGTCAAATTTTGATCTAGATGAGGCTGAAAATGAAGATCATTTACAAACACTAGAATTTGAGGTAAAATTATCTATTGATAAATGCAAAACATAACTATTCTGGATTTGAAAATGGTTGTTTTTATGTGCATATCTACATACTTATTAATAAAATTAATTAAAATAATTTAACTGTGAAACTATAACATATTGTTTATTGATTAATATATTTTTAAATTGAAATTGATCTTTAAATATAAATTATGTTTTTAGATATACTTACCATATTTATTAAACTCTTATCAAGTTGAAAGTAGAGGAACTGGTAAACCTGCTGATATAGAATTTTTGCAAAAACAAGAAGAGCTGTTACTGAATAATTATAGTTCATAATATTGTTATTAATGTATTTAGTTATAAATTTACTAATTATACAATAATTTTATTCTATATTCAATTCAGAAAAAACCCTTGCCATTGATGAAGGAGTATTAACTAAATTAGAAGCTGAAGTGTCTGAATTTAAAGATGAATTTGATTCACTATGTGATGCTACGGAAGAACATAAGTTGGAGGTAAAGTAGTTTGATTTTTATCATTCATATTTAATTTTTCAAGTGACTTCAGTCATTAAATTTATAATTGAATAATATTCAGTGGTGTTTTATTCTAAAGTTGGACAGGTGTGTAAAATAATAATGAGGGTCCCCCTTTATATTTTATTTTCCTATATAATATATATATAGAATATAGTCCATCAGTAGATACCTATTTTATAATTATAAATCAGTACTCCTCAGCAGGAACGGATCTAGGGGGGGTCAGGGGGTCAGCTGATCTACAGTTAATATTTGTTTATAAAATGGGCCTCTTGGAAATTTTTTTCTCTTTTTAGACCTTGATTTGGACTCTTGGACAGTTGGCCCATTGGAGTTACTTGAAAAATGAATGTTCTGTATATACAAAATTTAAAATTTTTCAATTCATAATTTATATTTTAAATTATATCGTTTTAGTAGAAAGTTAAGTAAATCATATTTTATTCCATACGTTTGTTTCGCTGATAAAATTAGATTATATTTATTAATCGTAAATAAGTCATTTTCGGTGGTATCACTAATTTTAAAATGTAATATAAATATACTTATACATTTTTATGAGCATATTGTATTTTTTTTTTTTTTTACAAGGTATTAATTTCTAATTCAGTTTCATCCCTAATAAATGGCCTCTTGAAATTAAATATGTTTTCAAATTGTTTGACAATACACTTATTTTCGTTTTTTTTTGATGGCTTCAAAGTAATGCTGGCTACTAAAAAAAATCCAATAATGATAATAATAGAGGCTATTTTACGTTTTTTTTTTTTTTTTTAAATCCAGAGGGGTGCAAGTGCACCTGTTTTGCTCACCTCTCGCGGCGTCTCTGTTACCATTAATAGTTACCTGTTGTCAATATTTTATTGATATTTTATATTCATAACTACCAATTAAATAAAATAAAATTGCAATCACTTCAAGAATTTATATTTCTGCATTATTGATAATATTGGTTTTAATATTAATATTATAAATATTATTGTCATGGGTGTAGCTAAGATTTGAATCAGGGGAGAGGGGCAAAAACATAAAGCGATTAGTGTTAAACTCGTAATTCAAATAATCTACAGATAGACCATTGGATAACACATAAAACGTCAAAACGATTACACGTGTAGATAACATTGGGCCCACTAAATTATTTTTAGATTTATATCTTATTTAATTTTTGATTTTAATGTAAAACTTATACGTTTGGTATAAACAAATAAAAATCAGTTTGAGGTGCAGGGGGGGGAGGCAAGTGCACTTGCCCCTACCCCACCCTTGCTTCTCCTATGATTATTGTTATTATTTTATACTATGAATTTATTTTGTATTAACTATGAATTTTAAGAATAAGTATGAACACATTTTTGTGTCTGGCAAAAATAATGTAATAAAATATATTTGTATTTTTAGGATCTTAAAGCTATGAAAATTACATTACATAATGATATATCTTCTTCAAAAAAATACATCAAAGATATACAAAATTGTGTTGTTGAGTTGCAAGAATATATAATAAAGAAAAAAGATGAATGTTCTTATCAAGGTATTTAATGTTAAGACATTTAAAATTATTTAGTTAGACCAAAAATCTTTGAAGGGTAGTACCTATCCTAAACTTATATTTTCCTTAGTTTATATAATATATTATTTTATGTATTAATTTATACACTATCATTAATTTGTTCTAGTTCAAATTAATTTTTTTGAGATTTTCTTATAATTGCTTTATAATTGGAGTTCTTAAAGCTACTATGGCATAAAATAAAATTTCGATCAAAAAAAATTTAACAATTATATATACTGCAGTTTTTGAAACATAATATATTCACAATAGTTTGCATGACAAGGGATCAGGAAAGTTCAAAGCCAAACGCACAAAGGAAAATGTAAAAACAATAGATGGTCAAAATGATTGGAATTCAATAACAGAAGGTATATTAAATGCAGCCAACAAAACTTTAAAAAGTGAACTATTGAGGCCTAGGAAACTGTGGATAACGCAACAAGTACTGAATTTTATCAAGGAAAGGAACAATTATAAGAAAAAAGAGAATTATCGACAATACCAAAAAAACAAAATGTAGAGAAGCAAAAGAGATATGGATGAAAGACATCTCAAAAGAAATTGAAGACAAGATAAGTGAAGCTAAGATGGATAGAGCATATGACATAGTTAAATAAATATTGTTTCAAAATAGAACGAAGAATTGAATGTGGTTAATAGTTGTATTAATGGACCGCAAATTACTCAAGAAGATAAAAAAAGAATCTAAGAAGAAATAATTAGTTTAAAACAAGATATACAGTATGAAGAAAATTGTTTAACTGAATACTCAAATATTGTTTATTCTGAGGATTTGAATGTTGTTAATGTTCGATTAAAGGTTAATATCAATAAATATTGATTATTAGACTACTTATGATAATTGCAAATTATAATGATACCTAGCATATTTTTTCCTGGTGGAAATGACATTGTAAATATTATTTATTTTGTTTTGTTTAAGTGTAATTTTATAGTAGAACTCTATATTCAAAGGCAAATTAAAAAAAAAAAAAAAAAAACTATATAATAAAAAGTAGTACCAAATTTATAATTTATCCCTTACCCAGCTTAGAAAATTTAAAATTGCAAAATAGCTATATTATGAAACAATTTATCTCGGAAATGTCAAAGTATCAACATTGAAATTCAAATAATTGGTTTTGTGGTTATAACTAATGTAAGTTTTTTAAAGAGGGTAACCATATATGGTTAGGTATAATGGCTATTGTAATTAATAAATTAGATATTTTTTCAACATCATAAATTTAATTTAGTTTAGATAAATGATAATAAGACAAATGTATAAAGTAAATGTAATCATCAATGTGATTAGAATGCGATAAAAATTATCAAAGTTAAACTTATTTATTGCAAAAGTATTGCAATAGCCATTATATCACACCTAAACTATATGCTATTCTTTTTTTTCAAAATTTACATTAAGGCGCGTTCTCATGAGTCAAGTTTAGTTGACTGATTAGAGTTGATCAACAAAAATTGAATATAAGTTGAATCAGTTTTTGTTCACAAATTTCAACAGAACATGTTTTAATTTTATTTTCAACTCAGTTGAAAAGCGGCGGTCGACACGAAGTTGACACCAACTGTCATGCTTATGATAAAGTTCTAAAAATTTTAGCATCACGCTTTCAGACCACTTGAGACTCATTTTTAAAACTAAAAATATTAAATGCGTTAAAAATTAAAAAAAAAACAACTGACAAAATAAAACATAAAATGCACGTGTGACTGCCCATTGGTTGAAAACAAACTGAAGTTCAACTTGAATCAACTGTAGTGTAGGTTGTTTTCACATGTCAAGACGGGTTTCAACGTGAAAGGAATTGGAAAACAACTCATTACTTGAACGATAAAGTTTGACTGTATCAAACTTTTTTTGATCAACTAATCAGTTCAATTTTATTGAAACAAAGGTTCTCACTATAAAATTTATTCAATTTCTTTTGATCAACTATAATCGGTCAACTAAACTTGACTCATGAGAACGCGCCTTTAGCTATTACTATGTAATAAATATTTGAATTTTCACTTACTTATTATACTATACTGTACATAAAATGTTCACATTCAATTCTTTTATAAAACGGCAATTTTTTAGAAATGAAAAATTCAAAAATTGTATTTTGAAGATGGTTATGGAATGACAATTTGATTGATATGATGATATTTTTACATACCTTATAAAATTACATAAAACAAAAATATCGGAAAAAAGTTAATATTCTAGGAATTATTTTTATTAGAAAATAATGTTTAGCTATCCTAAGTAACTATTTTTTTTTTGAAGTATAAACTAATATTTTGTAAAATATTCATAAGAAACTTTTGTTTATTAAGTATTATATTTTATTTTATTTTAGCTTGATAAATTATTCGTTCAGTACAATAAGATGTGCGCTGAAAATTTTGTTGCGTTGCCTGAACTTAAAATACAGTAGCTGACAAAAATGTACTCTCTATGTATGTAACAGAGTATCTAAAAGAAGTTGATGAAGTACTATAAAGCTAAAAAAACAAAAATTCCTAAAAGTTGAAAGTAGAAGAACAGAAGTTAGCTTCTGTACAAATGGTATTAGAATCGGTAAATAATAAATAAATAAATATAAAAATTAAATTGTAAATATGCATTGTATTTTTAGGCAACCCTGGAGTTTCATAAATTGAATAGTGGAAAACATTGAACCTGAACATGATGATGATAAAAACATTTAATGAAGATTGCAGATCGTCAGTTTGAAGTAAATATACCTTATTGATTTACAATTTCTTTTGATTGGAATTCTATAAATTAACAATTATTTTTGGCAATAAAAAAGTATTATTTTATTACATTTTAAAATTAATTGTTTTATAGTAGTATAGATTTGTTCTAATATGTATGCTAAATTATAAAAAGTATTCTTATAGTTTCTAATTTTAAATATTATCAGTTGAAATTTCGATTTTTATTTTATTATTTTTTCTCATTTTAATTTAAATAATTAATTTAGATAAGTAAAGAGTATGAAAATAAGTTGTATGAGCTTCAAACAGAACTTAAAAATAGTAATCTTGATAAAAATGCGGTTGCAGTCAAAACAGAAGAAAAAAATAAACTTTGTAAAATGTAAGTATTAAAAATTTATTTAATATAAATGTAATTAATTCGTGATGTATGATATTCAGGATTGATGAAATGGAAAAAGAAAAGGAAAACTTTTTCATAAAAATATTTAACTCTTTGAAAGATCATGTAAGAGTTATAGAGGAGACTAAGGAATTTGCCAAGGTAATAAGTTTATGTTAATTATTAGATCATATATTAATGAGTTACAGAGCCAAAAGTGTATTTAGCTCTAAAATGCTGGGGGTGTTGCACCATCAATAGCATCATAATCTCACATATATGTGAAATACACAAATACACAAACACAAATTTATCTTATATTGTTAATGATGTTAGTAAAATGTTAACAATACATGTGTTATTTTGTCCTTCGCAGTGGTATTTTTCCATATGATTTCTATTTTAATACTACTAGTACTTTCATTATAATTTTTTTAATTTTTTATGTGGCCAATTCATGCTATTCTTATACATTGTAACTGCTACTATGTCTGGTTCCTTATTTAGCTGTTGAAATTCTATATTGTTTCTTATTTTATATTTTTGTATAATATAATATTATATTTATTTTATTTTGGCCCATATATTCTTTTTACCCTGTCGCTACAATCAAAATGGTCACAATTTTTTTTACATATTTAATAAAACCTTTACATTTTATATTTCAACTGTTGATACTCATATAATATGAATCAATAACATTTTTCAAAGGTATACTGAGTGTCAATGATATAAATATAAAATGTTAATGTTATATTAAAGACCTAAAAAAAAGCGCGACTAACGCTGGGTTAATATTATTCTTTCATATATTGCTATATATAGTACATTTAGTCATTTTTTGAAATTTAATTTTATATGATAATTTTTGGAAATTTTGGAATAAAATGATATTGCTGTATATGCTTAATAAAGGATACTAATTATGAGATTATGAGCTTTTAGAGGTGTAAAGCACTAACAACTTCAATGTAAGAGCTCATATGTGCGGGTATGATAATTAAATATTGCATTTTTAAAATAAGTCCACCTCATAAACATTTAAAATGTGTTTGGGATTTTTATATCTTATAATTTCTTTTAAATCCTTTTTCCTATTACTTGCATTTAATACAAGTAATTATTGAATATTATAACATCAATTAATATGCATTGATTTTGTAATTTTTAATTTTATGGTAATTTTTCAGAATTTGTTACTACAAGAAAAGGAAGAAATGAAAAGTATCAGAGAAAATTATTTAAATACTAATAATAATTCGTAATTCGTAATTAAGTTTTATATTATTAATTATTAATAAATTAATATTAATAATAATAACTGCAACACAACTATATTTTCAGAGTACATTTAAGTTATTTCGACAGTCATATTTTTTTATATATCACCCATGTTTTATAATCTCTTGTTAATGTTTTATTTAGTTTGGTTAAATTTACTCATGTTTCTACTCGTATTTTATATTTTTTATTCATTGGTATTTAATCACGCCTTTCAGAAGTTGTATATTATTTAAATTATATCAATAATAGTTTTCGTGAGGTAAATATCTCAACTCTTATTATATCCTGACGAGAATACAAGTATACTGTATACAAAGGTGGACTCAACTTTTGTACGGCTATAGACACTAAAAATTTGCTGCTCCAATTATTAAATATAATAGTACCTTGATATTGATGATTGCCGGCTGACTCCGCGGCTTTAAATTCAATCGGCATTTTACGCAGTCGATATGCGTAGACGGAAGTCGCTGTCCCATATTGCCCATCACGCAAGTTCGCAGTTCAGGAGTATGTATTAATCGTATTCCGTCTTTCTTCCCCATCACTAGGGAGTGTTTAAATATCGCTATCCCCAACCTGCCGACCCGATCTAGTTGTGAGAACCGGCGCACAGTGGTCCGAAAATGAAAATAGCCAAAAATGATTTTTTTGAATTTCAAAAAATTCAAATTTTTCTTTTGTAGGTATATATTTTCTACAGAACTTAAAGTATACAACTGTACAACAATAATGGCATAACGTATTTATATTCATGGAAAAATAAAACATTTAAGTTGAAGAAGCTTTAATTGTTCGCGCAAACATTTTCAAACGATAAACTTTGTCGTACACCGACCGGTTTGACCAGTGGCGTGGATATATGGTTCTTTCGAGAACATTCTATAACCACCTTTATTATTATGGTCGGACCGGAAAAAATCCACTTTGTCGCCGAAATGCTAGTAAGTACGCCTGCAACTTTCAATGCGGTTTGCTGTGCAACCACATTGCGTACTCATTTTTGTAGTCGACATTCGGATGCTGAGAACCAGTAACAGTTTGCTGTACACAGGATTGCTGGCTCTATCCGTGAACGAATTACATTTTGCTGTCGAAGAAGTCGACCATCGGCTCTAATGTTCGTCGCACGTGCTAAGCGCGGTCGCGTGTGCGCAACCAATCGAACACCCAGCCGCCTAAAGTTACTATCGTCGCACCTTGTAACGTGTGGCGTCTTGATTTTATTATATCGCCTTTTTTTTTGTGCCATATTTTAGTAAATTATCGTGCCGTAATGGCTTATTGTATGTATTATTATTATTATTATTATGACTTAATTGTATCTAATTTTTTTGTTAATACGTCCACGACGCATGTTTTTATATTATTATAATTACATTTGTTGCAACAATCATATAAATTGTAATAATCGAGCTAAGCGACCCTCTTATATCCGTAAAAGATCCGGTGTTTAATTCGGACGTGTATGATAAGATTTCGGCATTGATGCCGTGTCGACTTAAGCACGTACATTAATTGTGGTATAAACAATATAAACTCTTACAAGTTGTATAATATTTATTAACAAATACGGAACAATAAACATTACAAATAATATATAACAAAATTAAACACGCGAACCAAGGTACCAAGAGAATTTAAACATAAACGGCACGTTGACGTATCAATGAGAAATCGTTGACTAGAGCAGTGCTTCTCAACCTTTTTTGTTGTAAGGCCCCTTAAATTTAATGTAAAACTATCAAGGTCCCCCTCAATCAAAATCATTAATTAAGATGAACCACGTTTAATGGTTAGAATAAACGATGAAATGACGTTTTGAATGAAAACGCGGTGAATTGGATTTTACCAACTTTGTTCATTGAAATATATAGGTATCAATTATTTATGCTAGATTAATTTTCAAATTGATGCTTCAATAATAAAGCATAAAGTTTTATAATAGTATTTGGGGTATCTACATTTTGACTAAGTATTAATGTTATTACATTACCTTATGATATTGCACTGGAGAAACTTGAAATGTTCTGAAAATATTCAGCACATGACATAGAGTTGTGAAAATCGTTGACCTTATACTTTTATAGGACGGGCATCTCTAAATAGCGGTCATTAATTCCGGTTTCTTTATTAACCATTGTATAGGAATTTTTACTGTAATATCATTATATATATTTAAATATTAAAATATAATAATATATTATAATATGTAATGTGTATTATATACTTATAAACATAATATGTATTTATATATTATGTTCCGGTAGGCAACACCTCGTTGGTTAGTCTTGTACATAGGTAGGCAGTGGCGTAATTGTGGGGGGCAAGGGGGGTAAGTGCCCCCTCTGACAATTTTTTGAGAGATAAAGTTGTAATTCCCCCCCCCCCTCTTAGACAATCCAACAGTAAAAATAGTACCTTTTATTAATAAACTCTTATAGATATTATTTAAAAATACTGGTACCTAGTAAATGCTACCTACAATTCATGTTTATCTAAACCATAAAATGAGTTAAGGCGGTTGAAAGTGGGTCGTTTTTTCGTGCATTTAGACCAATAAGCAAAAGAAAAAAAAAATACACTTCCAGAAGTCCAATTTTTATTTTGAAAAAATGTTTGGATTTGTTTACTCCTTGTCTGTGTTATGTAGGAAATCAATTTTTTATTTTATAATTTTTAGTAACAATAAAGTAAAAGTGAATTTTGGAAAAAAAAAAGAAAACTAATTTGGTACTATATTAATTAAACAATAGAAAAAATCGAAAATCAATTTCCTACATAACCTAGAAAACAGAATAATGAATTTAAATATGTTTTCAAAATTAAAATCGGGCTTTTGGTACTGGGTGAATTTTTCTTCTGCTTTTTGGGACTTTCATAGCCGCATATAGGAGTTGAATCATTTTCAATCGCAAAATATAGTGACGTGTGACTGCGCGTAGGTACGGATTTCCGAGAATCATAGCCGTGATAATTATACGGGCGATAAGAAATCAATTACATTAAATTATAGCAGTAGAACAATAATAACGATACACAGTTGCTAATAAAATATTATTCAGTATATTATGTCATCGTGATTCAGTCCGTGCACGTTTCTATTTGAACTCACTACCGATTTTATTTTTTTGTGGTAAAAATGGGTAATTGGCGTTTCGGTAATAAAAATTATTTTATAACCAACATTATCATTTATTATTCTATGATTATTACAGTTGTTATTTGTATTTAGTTATTTTTGCACTGGTCCAAAAGACAACGAAATTGATTTAGTTCCTCAAATGGAATCTTGTGGCTTATTGGCAGATATATCAGGAGCCAAAAATATTGTTGCCCATCATGCTCAAAGCTTAATTTACAATGTTAACAATAATGCTGTAGAAGGGTTTAATTGCGTAGTAGCAAAATTTGTTGGTGGAAAAAGGGTGAATTTTTCTTTACGAGGTAAAAGTTTAAATTTTTAGTAAAAGATATTTATACATATCTAAAAAAAATCACATGAAATTAATTTGTATTTTAAGATCGTACAGTGCAAGATGTAATGCTGCAGTTTTATCATTTAATTTTGGTCCAAAATATTTAAATAGTTTTCATAAAAAAGTTACAAATGTAAGTCCTGAAATATACACTAAAAAATTCATAAACAAGATTGATAAAGACCAGCATAGCAGAGTTGGTCGACGTTTAAATTTTGATAAATCCAGGTATAAATTATTTAATTAAACCAACTATATACGAGTAGGTACCTAATAATATAGGGTGTATTAATAAATATAATACTTTATAATACATAACATAACACACTATAATTAACAGTAGGTACGCCAATATGTCTAAAATACAATTTTAAAAATCTACTGTTATGTTATTTAATAATAGAAAATTTGAGAAAAAACAAAAATGTATTGTTGGACCAGATGAAGATTATGGAGCTGTGGACATTGGAATAGGTATAATTGATATGTCACTCGAAGAATACGACGCCAAAAAAATTGCATTTTTAAAAAAAATTGATTTATCCGTTGATGAAATAATAAAAATAGAAAGAAATACCGTTGGACAAGAAGAGAATGACGATTGGAAAAAATTTAGAAAACAACGACTTACGGCATCTAATTTTGGAAAAGTTTGTAAATTAAGACCCACCACTTCGCGAGCGAATACCATAAAATATATTTTATATGATATTTTCCAAGGAAGTTCTTCAACTAGGTTTGTGGTATATTTATATTTTATTGATTTTACAATAGTAATTGTTTAGGTATATAATTATTTTTATAAAATGTTTTACTATAAGGTATGGTATTGAAAACGAATCAATAGCCCGAAATGCGTTCCAAAAAACCATAAAGGAGAAAATCGAACTAGCGGGATTATTATTCATAAGAATAAACCCTATCTCGCAGCAAGTCCTGATGGGTTAATAGGTAAAGACTGTATCTTGGAGATAAAGTGTTTTCCGAGCATAAAAGAATATACTCCAGAAGAAGCAGTACACAAAAAAAAAATAAAGTACATGATATCCGATGGTGAAAAAATTACTTTAAAAAAAACTGATAATTATTATTATCAAGTTCAAGCACAACTCAATATTACAGAAAGGAACTACTGTTATTTTGTTGTGTGGACTCCAAAAGGTAATAGTATATGATAATTGTTTACGTAGAATCTAAAATATTATAATTTATACGTTCGATTTTAAACGTTTTTATTTTAGGTTTTATAGTAGACAAGATATCCAAAGATGTCAAATTTTGGACATCAAAAATTGAACCATTTGTTACAACATTTTACATGGAATCTTTACTGCCTGAAATCATTGATCCAAGATTTGATAGAGGACTACCAATAAGGTCTAGTATACCGAAGAAGAAACTCTAACTAAATTAAGGTGTATTTATGTAGCAATATAATATAATGCAAACAATTGTTTTTTTAAAGAAGGTACTTACTGTTGTCGATATATAATTTATAATGATTATGTTTTTGAATAAAATTATGAACTAGGTACATTATACTTTATGTAAATACGATGTTGTATTTACCTACATGTTTTTTCAATACAATGCGCGCTATGACTACGATTTAAGATGGTCTATCTTAGATCGAGGTTATGACAGTAATAAAATTATTGTTGAACTGTTTACTGATAAAAGGTAAAAATTACGCGTTCGGGGAACTCACGCACACTAATGAGCAATTACTACACGCATACTCACACAGCAATTCCCAAGTTATAACATATTGCCTATACTCAACCCCTTAAAAACGGTCCACTTTCAACCCCCTTAATAGAATATGTAAAATCAAACAATTAGATATAGTGTATAAAATACATACAATAAAAATATGTTTTAACTGGTGAGGGGAGGGATGTCAAGGTTTTGTTAATAATAAATATATTTTATTGCCCCCCTAGGTTTTTTCCCATTTACGCCACTGTAGGTAGGTACTTGCATTATCTTATTTGTATGTTAAAATGGTATTCTGTAATACCAAAGCATAATTTAACAAAGTTCGTAACACTAGTACCCCCCAGTGGTAATTTAATGCTTCTCAGTGGTGGGTGACAGTGGCGCACAGAAGATTTTTGACAAGAGTGTCGAAAATATATATTTCATTGTACCCACCCACCCCCACCAGTAAAATTTGAGTTTAGGCATAATATAACTTTTATTTTTAAGTGTTTTTGGTTTTTTCTTACTAACAAAGATACTAAAGTAAAAATTTTTAAAATAAACCTAATATTAATTATTTTTCAATTTTCTGGGTATTAATTTATAAGTTTGTATAGCATAATTTTTGGGATTGAGCCCTACTACTTATTCTTATGTGACGCTTTAGTTCTAGGGTAGATATAATTAGTATATTGATTTGGATAGCTGAAAAATTGATAAGTATTAAATTAAAAAAATATTCATACAAGTTCACACAGAACTAGCCATCCATCACTTCTCTGAGGGGTGTCAGTTGATACCCTGACCTTCCCTGTATACGCCATTGCAACGGGCTATAATTATTCATTTAAAACATAATATTTAAAATACCTACATAACACAAAATCTTATTTAAAGTCTATGGATTTTGCAAAGAAAAAAAAATAAGCTGACGGGATTAAAAAATAAATTTACTCGTGAAGTAAGAAATTATTTTAAAAAAAGTAACTCGTGATGTTAGAAAATATTTATTTTAAAAAAAGAGTAAATCGTTATGTACCTAATTTAGTTAAAAGTAACTTAATTTTTTAACTTGTTAATGTCTAATTTTGACTAGGGCTGTTCGATTATTTTTTTTACCACTCGATTGTTAATTTCACATTTTAATCGATTATTTCGATTAATCGAAAATTAATATTCAAACCAAAAATCGATTTTTTAATGACTGATTAATCCTATAATCGATTTTTTTTTATTGACTGATTAATCGATTAATTGATTTTTTTTAATGACTGATTAACCGATTAATCGACTTTTTTTACAATGGATAAATTGATTCCTTAACTTCTACACTAGTTGTTATTAACCTTTGTGGTGACCCAAGATATTTACAGAATAAAAAATAACTATTTGGTACTTTTAATTTAATAAAATTTTTTACTCATATTACTTGTATTCATAACAAGTCAAAATATTAATTACATTATATTTAAGTGTGCGATTGGAAACGTAATATGGTGCTTTGTCTTAAGGTCTTGGATTGATGGGTTTGTATTTTATTGATGTTAGTGAGTTTTGCTGTATACCATAGACCCATATTGGTTTAAGTAGTATTTTATATATAAGTAGTTTGTTATTTAGATGGATGTGTTTAGATGTCAGTAGGTGTCTCAGCTGACGGCTACGTTCATTAAGCGTTAAACGTTTAGAGCATAAATGAGGAGCCCATGTGAGCCGGCGGTCTAGTGTTAGCCCAAGATATTTAATGTTTTGAGAGTAGGGTAGTGGTTGGTTGTTGAGGAATAGTTGTGGATAGTCACTGAGTCGTAGGATGAAAGTAGAGTGAAGCGATTTCGTTTGATTTAGTTTTAGGCCCCATTCTGTGTACCATGAACCATGAGGCTAGTAGATCGAGATGGGTTTGCATAAAGGAGGCAGTTATGTCTGGGTCAGAATGCCATACTAGTAGTGCTTTGTCGTCTGCAAAGTCGGCTACTATTGTATTTTGGGTAGTGGGTTGATCCGCGGTGTAGATGTTAAAGAGGAGTGGTGCAATAACTGCCCCTTGCGGGACGCCAGCATCTATTTTGGAAATATTTGAGAAAGTTGTACCTGAGCGCACAGAGAAGTGGTGATCACTAAGATAAGATTTTAGTAGTAGATACAAGTATGGGGGGGAATACAGCTTTTATTTTGTGGAGGTGTCTTTGTTGCCAAATTCGATCGAATGCTTGTTTAACGTCTAAAAACACTCCTGTGCATATGCGTTTTTCTTCAAGAGAAAAAGAGATCTTATCTACGAGACGGTGGATCTGGTGTATTGTGGAGTGATTGTGCCTAAACCCGAATTGGGTATTGGGAAGATTTTCTTCTATGATTGGTAGGAGGCGTTTATGAATCAGTTTTTCGAATATTTTCGAGAAGTAGGGTAAGAGGCTGATTGGTCTGAACGATTGAGGCATTTCTGTGGGTTTGCCTGGTTTGTGGATTATTATTATTGAATATTTTCTAAGCAAAGCGAAGTAGGTAAGCCTTATCATAGAATTGTATATAAATGAGAAGAACAGTAAAGCCTTTTTTGGGAGATGCATTGCAACTTCAGATGTTATTAAATTGTAGCCGGGAGATATGTGTTTCTGTGATTAATTAGGTATTCAACTTCGTGAGGAGATATATGTTTGGGTAGGATTGTCTTAGGCTAAGGAGAGTCAAGAGATGTATTTACTTCGTCAACTTTAATGGGGCTGAGTAATGAGTAGAGTGGTTTAAAAGTCGATGAGAGGTGTTCGCGAAAAAAGTCTGTCTTTTCTTCGTCGCATGTAGTCCAAGTGCCATCTGGTTTTTTAAGGACGTATATTTTTGGTGGTGTCTAAAATACACGCTTGTTGTCGCCACACCGTCGCGATATCCAGGTATATGCGATAATGAACTATTTTCATTCTTCTAGAACGTTCTATCGCGTATACCTTCACTCCCCGCACCAGCTCATATTTATCGCGCGGGACACCTGAACGATAGTGCGATATCTTTTTTCGAGTCAGTCGTATACAGTTCACACGGTCGTATGGCTGCGCGTTAGAAGTAATCGCCTGCCGTCGCATACTGCCGCCTTAATTTTGTGCTGTCGTCGTGCGTGCCCATCGTGTGATCTGTCATACCGTACACGGCTGTCAAGTGTAGGACGTCGTTTCGCTGCCGTCTCCAATGCGTGTGCCGCTGACGAAAGTTCGAGTGTGTGCAGTTGAACGTGAATGCTGTCGTCCGTAGTGTCACGCCGCGGCGTGCTGCTATTAATTGTTTTGGCCGGTCATCGCGCCACGGCGTGCGGATTCGCATGTGAAATTGAGAAATATGTTTTGGTTTGTCATTGTAGTGGTGTCGTGGTGGGTGTAGTAACCTCGTGAGCCCCCCCTCAGATTTATTGTATAGTTCCGGTCAGTGCTTGAACGTTGTCGTCCGTGCATCGAATGGGGCAACACTGCTGGAGGTGATATACCAACAGCTGCTGTCGTGGACTGGTGATATAACTGATTGTATTTATCATTATTTATCATTATTTATTATTATTATAATTATTAGTAGTGGGGCACCCGATCATATATTTATATTTTTATTTGTTTATCATACTGTTCTGTCAATTTTAATAGTAAGGCGGTGCTGAAGGCCCGTCATTATATATTTGAGCTGAGTGTTATTTTTATTCATTTTACGTATTGGACACCTTTTCCATATACCACATAGGACACTCGGCGTAAGCAGACGAGGGTGAGGTAACACTCCGTGTAAAGAGGCGGTCTGCATCCGATTTGATTCCCTCTTTAACAGGTGGAGTTCGTAGTATATTTTTTGTAGTTTTCCATATCGAGTTGTCTTTAGTGGTGAGTGAGGAGAGATGTTTATTATAATTTTCTGTACGAATTTCAGAGAGGGTGCGTTTTAGTTTTTGTGGTAGATTATTATAGTGACGTTTGTCAGAAGGATACTGGGTCCTTTGCCAGACGGCTCTGGCTTGACGCTTG
This sequence comes from Sipha flava, assembly GCF_003268045.1. Taxonomy (NCBI): domain Eukaryota; kingdom Metazoa; phylum Arthropoda; class Insecta; order Hemiptera; family Aphididae; genus Sipha; species Sipha flava. The sequence continues at coordinate 32,946 of NW_020272927.1, forward strand.
GTTGCAATTAGATGTCTAACGTAGGTAGGGAGTGGACGAAGACCAGGCGGCTGTTTGGATGGAAGTGGTAAATGAGTTAATTGCATCATCAATATCGGAGGGATATTTAAGTCGAGTTTTTAGTTTGATTTGTTTATCTAGAATAAGTTGAAAGTTTTCCTAATTCATATGACCATTCGTGAGGGACGGAGGGAGAGGTTTAATGGAGTGTAAAGTGTCAATTGTAAGCAGAACAGGTGAGTGGTCTAAGCAGGGTTCATGTAAGTATGTTATATGACAGTTAAGACTGTTTGAGATTTTTGTTATGTAAATATCAAGTATGTCGGGTCTTTTTCTGGGCGAGTAGGGCCAGTATGTGGGAGAAGGGGGTGAGAGTATTTTATATTGCTGGAGTGTTGTGATACGGTGTAGGAGGTTGCCACGGGGGTTGTTTGTACGGTATCTCCATTGAGTATGCTTAGCATTTATGTCTCCTCCTATTACGAATTTTGATCCGAGATAATTAAAAAAGTCATTAAATTGATTTGAAGTTATGTTGTGCCATAGTGGGCAGTACGTTGCTGATATTGTAATATGTTGATGGTTCAGTGTTAAAGATATAGTTTAAGCTTGTATAAGTGGGGTTTGATAATTAGGTAAAGGATTGAATTGGAGTGTGCGTCTGACTATTATTGCTGCTCTAGCGTGGGCTGTGCCGTTAGGATGGCAGGTGTGATAGAATTTATAGCCGGATAATTTAAGAGTAGATGTGTTGGTGTAATGGGTTTCAGAAATTAGTACAACGTCAATTGTTTTATTTTGTAGTGTGGCAAGTAATTCATTTGTATGTCTATTGCGTTCCAAGTGAGGATGAGGAAAGAGTTGGAAGTATATGAATTAGGGATTTTGTTGGGTGGCAAGAAGCTTAGATATTAAGGAGGTAAGGAGAGAGATAAGAGGATTAATTATGGACTTAAATTCGTTTATAAAATTTGAAAGAGCATTGTTCTTAATGATAGGAAGTGGATTTGTTGGCGTGCTATGTGCGGTATCATTACTTGAAACATTTGCGTAGGATCTGCTTTGTGGATTTGGCGGCGGATGGTTGAGTGTTGAGATGCTTGGCTGGATTGAATGTGGAGTGGGCTGGTGTTATTGATAACGTTAATTGTGTTTGGTAGTGGTGGAAGGTTGACGGCAACGACTTTGAAGTTCTTTATGCACGGTGCAGCCTTTATAGTTGGCTGGATGATTGCCACAGTATAACGCGCATGTGGCAGGAGTGTCAGGCTTTTTTTTTTGCATGCTGTTGTTGGGTGGTCCTCGCCGTATAGGAGCCGGGTAGGAGCAGTAGACTCTTGTGTGCCCGTATGTTTGGCAATTTAGGTATTGCGGAATATCACGGCGTTTGTGTGGCTCCTCCACTTTGACTAATGTATGTAAGAGTGTCTTGATATTGAAAATGTCTTTGTTGGAGGGGTTAGGCTCAAGATCAACGAAGAACATGGGAAGAGCAGTTTTTGTTTGGTGGTGTTTTATATTTGTGATTTGCTTAACTGAGAACCCAATCTCTTCAATTGCCGAGGAGATATCTGAAACTGAAGTAGTGGGGTGGAGATTTTTTATGATCACTCTGTAAGATTTCTCTGGTCTGGTGTTGACCCGTCGCCGAAGTCGCCTTAGTCGACGTTTGAGTGAATCATCGCAATCCGGTTCAACCTCCGCCAGCGGATTGTCGTTCCGGGTCAATCATACCAGCCCGGTTGTATCATCTTTATCAACGCAGTAATCAGGTCGTACACAATAAACTTTTATTGTTTACTTGTTATTCGCAACACGTGAAACATTATTATTTATTGTCAAATTATACACATTAAGTTATTGATTTGGCCGATCGTATTGTGGTCGCGCATTATTATTATCATTTACTAACCCTAGCTGTTAAGTCATAGTTATTGCAGAACCTTATAATAAACAGTTCTGTACATTTCATATCATCAAACATTGTTGTCAATAGTTACCTTATACTCATGCATAAGCTCAAATACTTGAATTTATCCTATTTATACAGTCCTCTTACAAAGTCACCGATAGGTGGTACGACGTAAGTAGTCACACGCCAGACGCGTATCGCCTACGCCGCCTTCAGTGCGCGTGCACACACACACACACACACACACACACACAAATTGTGCAGCCGCATCGCACAGGTGTGGAATGACGCTTTATTTTCATATAAGAAATGGATAATTTTTCTATAGTCGTAAGGTTTACTGGCTTGTATTTTTAAATGGGCAGATGTCGATTTACAAACAAAGCTGTTTGGACCGATTAGCTCCGTCAGGTCGGAGAGTAGATTTGAGTAATTTAATCCGCCTTTAATAAAAATAGGTGGTGGCAATAACGCTTTCGCCGATGCATGTGTGACGGTATCAGATGGCTCCTGACTGAGAGGCTCAGGTAAGTCACCGTTATCATTATCGTCTACAATGTCGGCGAGGGCGCTGTATCAATTTGGAGAGGCAAATAGTTTTGTTTTTTTGCTGTTTTCATTAGGCAGGTATGTTGGTGTCTTTGGTGAGACAGGTAGGGATCTTTTATGTGAATTCGAATTCACTGAAGTCTTATTTTGCTTGATTATATGTTGTTTATCTTTAATTATAATTGGTGATACGGTTTTATTGTTAGTATTTGAAGACGAGCCATGCGACATGTTGCAACAGTTTAAATCTAATCACGAAGTTCAAAGGTCACCGTTCGCGACGGTGCCTTTGAGAATATTAGATATACTGCTATGTGTAAGTTGTTGAAAATTATATTGTAGTTTGATTTAATATAAGTATAAAATATAAAATAGAAAATATGAATATTTTATATTGATTTTAGTTTTAATACGGAATCTTATATTTACTATCCTCGGAAAGGAGTAGTGTTGAATGTTTGCAGTTCTGCGGTTCAGATGTCAAATGATACAATTAGCTGCACCAGGAAGTGAAGCGGCCATGTGATTCAGTTGGTATTAAGATAACTAGGTTATTTATAACACAGCGATAGTAATACACGTGTGCACGACTGGCGTGACGCGACTCTTTTTTCAAATTTAAAATTAATAACTATAGATAAATATTTCAATCGATCGAAAAAAAAAATGTATTATTTAAGAGGACTCAATGCCGAAAGTACAACAGTCTACAAGTAGCCGACTACAAAGTTTTGTTTCGGAGTTTAAAGATACATTTACATCCGATGGACACGTTTTATTTTGTGTACTATGTGGTTATTTTTTTTTTTTTAATGCATATAAATGCATATTTTAATAATTTTAGAAGCATATTTGTGTATTTTTTAGAGCTATAAGTATGTATTTTTTTTGCGTGTAAACTTTGAAAACGTTCGCTACAGGAATTGTTTAATATAACCAAACTGCAGTTAAAATATTTTTTTTATTTCAAACCGTTTTAATACATTATGTGTATTTGAAACATCAAATGGTGGCTTACCGATAACCCGATATTCCTAATATTTCTATAATTTGTTATGTATTGTTTAGAATTATTAATTTTTATCTGGTAGCCTCGCAACGTGTCCCATTTGCTCCTCTTAGTCCAGGCATAAATATTGGTCAAATATTGCTGGTGATAAATACTGGTCAAACATACCAGTTCTATGGGATCACCCAACGACTTGTCTCATTATGCTTATAGTTAATTCAATCATTCGTTGGTACTCGACGCTCGTTTCACGAAAAGTCGAAAACTGTCAACTGATAATAACTTCTAAAATAAAACAATATATTCAGATCACGTATTGATAAAATTAAAATTGTTGAAAAAATAATAATTATATTGAACTTATAAAAACTTATTGGTTGACAATCAATACAATTACTTTGCTGATATGTATAGTATTTTTTTTGTTCGGTGAAATAAGGCGCTATGCACTATGTATTATATTTTCATGCCCACCCAACCTATTTCGTAAATATATCCTTATTCCTGTGAAATGTTTGAATAGAGTTTTGTGATTTTAAATGTATGGGATTTTAAGAATACAAATGCAGTACTTTTGAAAAAAATTAATATCAACAATACGGTTTTAGTAACCTATACAATAAATTGTACCGCATTTAGACCTTGGCGCATCGGCGTATATTAAGAATCCTTTTACCACACCACTTTACGAAGGGATAATTTTTGAGTAAAACGTGGACAACAGGGTATTCGGATATTTCACTGCAATTAATTCGCCGTGCGACTATACACCGTCAACATTTCACCGCATTTACAACTCCTCACCACGTACACCACGCGTATATTTCATTTTTGATACGATGGGCTCATCTTTCTGATACAAATTGATTTCCTAATCAAAAGTTTTAAATTTAAAAATCACCAGATTGGTTAATCACCTAACCTATTAAATAATGAGTAAAATATGACAATAGATAACGTTAAGTGCCATAATTGTAAAAATAATTATTATCGAATTTAGATAGACAAAGAATGACGGGAGGCATTCTGTTATCTGTAATATGATTATTTTTTCCCTGGAATAATCGATTATTTAAATAATATTCGATTGTAATCGAATAATCGAATAATTGCTTATTGATAGAATAATCGATTAATAATCAAATAATTGTTGACAAAGATAAGATGGATAATTATTAACAATTTTAATGAGGTTGATAAATATTTGGGTTGTACAGATAATGATAAATTTAAATAATGGATATAATAATATTTATATATTAAATAATGGAGATAGTTAATAATTTATATATATTCATGGAAACAGATATTATATCTAAATTTTATTATTTTTTTCGTAATATTTAGGAAATTATGAAAATTAAAATGGTTAGTGCTTGCCTGTGCCTTCCAATCACTCCAGTGGACTTGTAAGGTTTTTCCAAATATAAATATTTATAAGCAGATAATCGTCATTCATTTACTTTTGATAACAACAAATACGCTCTAATTGTACAATGCAATTATTTTTATTTTGAGTAATTTATAAACTTTTATAAATTTTTAAATCAAATATTTGTAATTTTTTTATTTTATATTTAAGAACATTTTTTGTCATTTTTATGTCATATTTGCATCTTTTTTATGTCGTTTTTTAATGTTTTTAATGTCATCAACTTCCGAGCCCTAGTTATTAGACATTTTTCTTAAATATTTAAGAAAAAATTTAATTAAATTAATTAAGTTTCGTGTTGAAAAAATTGAGTTAAATATTATAGGGTTGATAAGTCATTTTTAATTTTATTTTATATGAATTTTTCAAAATTTTAATTTTATACCCTTACTCAAGGCTTTGCACTCGAATAATTTTTTCGGATTTCGGGTTTCAGGTGTTGAATATATTTGGGTGTTCAAACACCGCAATACAACATTTAAAAAAACCTTTGGGTGTTAATAACTGTTATTATTTGGATTGATATTGGTTAATACAGGTGTTAAGTAGTTAAGGAACAATATTATTTTTCATTGGTGGAGTGCGGTGGGGAGGCTGAACCCTTCTCCACTAATGATATATTTATATTTTTTGTTACCTGCTTATGTAATAAAATATTAATTTCTTATACAACTGTGCATCAGTTTTTTAGACCAAACTATCATTATGTTAATTTCAAGCAATAGTGTAACTGCGATTTATTTTCGGGGGCTATTTTATATGTGTATGAAGCTTATAAATTATAATATCTATTAAAATTAAAATACTAACACTATGTCCTTCTCCTAGTTAGTGCGGGCATATCGCATTTGACAAAAAACAAACTATTTTGTTTTTTGCGTTTGTGTTTGTGGCATTGGTGGAAATCCGGGGGGGGGCTTGAGGGGACTAAGCCCCCCAGAAATATAAAGTATAGGTCTTAGCCTCCCTAGCCCTAAAAATTGTTATATGACTAAAATACAATAATTAATATAATTGTAAAATGCATTTTAAATAACAGAATTAAAAAAAAAATATTATGTGATTAAAATTAAATTGAATTCGTAAGATTTTATAAACTTCTTGTCATGACTTGAAACGATCGCAATTAATGTAATATTAATAATATGTAATAATACCCGTATAGGTTGTTCAATTTAATTAATTAATAATTTCTGTTTAGAATACCTACTCCAAAAATGTTTAAGATAAGGCACCTAATTGTTTTTTTGTTTGAATTGTTGATTAAAAATGTCAAATTGTCAAACTTCGTAAATTGCCTTGTTGAAATAAATTATTGCGCACAGTGGTATCCATAGATGTAAGAAGCAAATAATCCTCAGCCTCCCATAAATTTTACCAAATTTCCCCTGATGGTTTGTGGTGCGTGTACACACTAAAAACGCACTAGCTAAGACATAGTGCAATATAAAAATAATAATAATTTATACTTATGAATGTTACGATGAAATTATTACACCAACAAAAATTGACAATTCATGACAGAAATGTGTACTCACGCCATACATTGAACAAATACGAATAACGCGAACAATAATTTAGGTAATCGTACGCGAAACATCAATTCTATTTCAGACATACAGTATTGCAATAAATAACGACTCGGTGATTCCTAGAAGACCTATTACCTATTAAATTATAATAATACGACATATCCGCTTGGGATAATTTTAAAAATAGTATCACAGTTGTTTACACTTGAACATTCAACATACCATACCATTCATGCACATTTGTCAATATGATATATTGCTATTGTCTTTATTTAGATACATTTAGATTAATTAACAATTTTGTATATTATTTATGAAATTATTCCTGTGAATAATAATTTTACTATTAAACAACTAATGACAAAATTGAAATAACCACAAAAAATATTTACAAAATAATATGTCACATAAAGATTGTAAAATAAAAAATTATTCAGGTTTCGGGTTAAAACCAATATTTTATTCGGGTTTTGGTTAATTCGGGTTACATGGGTTTTGGGTTTTTGATTTTTTAAGGGTTTTTAGGGGTGTTACGGGTTCGGGTAATTCGGGTGCAAAGTCCTGCCCTTACTGAAATAAAAATGGTAATAATATTTTTCCAACTGAATGCTAATGTATGCCATTCGACTGTTAAAAATAAAGTCAAACATTTAAAATTTCACTAAGTTATCAATATGCTTTAATATATTTTAAAACATTCACCACATTCCGAAATTTTCAGTATCATAATTTATAATATTTTATTATTTAACAACGAGACTTTAAACTTAAAAATTACCATCACTCACAAATACCACTTTACAATCAGTGGTGTAATTCAATATCATTTAAATATGATTAATTTGTGGGTAAATAGATGAAAAATCAAAATAAATTAATCCATTCAAGTTAAATTTTCACATAGAAATCTCGATTCACCACCAGTCACGTCAATTAATTAAACAATTCTAACAGAAAATAAAGTTATATCTTGATCTAACTCTAGATAAATGCCTAACCTAGAATCCACACAGAAAAATTAATCGTAAACTTCACCTCAAAAAACCACTTTTGAAGTCCAAATTATCCCTATTCAATAAACTTATCATATACAAGACAATAATTTGACTAGTTTGGACAGAACGTATTTAATTATAGGGTTCTCCAAAGCCATATAATAGCAAAACATTTCAGACTTTTCAATGTATCTGCTTATGACTAGTAACGTCTTCTCCTTGGTTTTTCCTAAATAATAATTTTCATAAAGATCTAAAAATTCCTACTCTTAATTAATTAGCAATATTATATTACTTTAATTTGCATACTAACTTCAACTTTCACTTTAACACATTAATCAAAAAACTATCCTCCACTTAAATTTCAGGTAATGTACGTAAAATACTTAAAAAAACATTTTCCTAGAAACTTAATAAAAAATAAAAAAATAAAATTAAAAACAATAATCATTAAAAAGTAAATGGTCGGGAGACACTGCTGAGTGTCTGCTCTTAAATACAACCTTTTGACAATAACCATTTATGAAATTTACTCATTAAACTAATTGTAATATATAAATTGTAAATCATTTTTTAATAAAAAAATAGAAATCAGATAAAAAGCTGTATGAATAAGATGAGAAAATCTTTTGAAAATAATTCCAAATTTAGATAATAGTAATTATTTAGTGAAAATGAATAATGAATTTACAATTAATAATTAATAGAGAGGGCATACATAAAAACATAGTTCGTGCCACAATCGGTGTAAACGTTGGCTGGGATTCCACTATGTGATGTGAAGCGGTCTAATGCCGCGAGGAATGAGTCAGTTGAAAAATCAGTTACAGTTTCCAAATGCTTTCAATGCCACGCAAACAAACGGGGCCAGATACTCCTTGTACGTACGGAATCCACGTTGACGACTCTCTTTCACAACAAGTGGACCACCGTAGTCTATACCTATATTATAAAATGGAAATTGTGCTGTGACTCTGGGAACAAGCAAGTCTGCCATAACAGGTTGAGGATTACTTGCCTCATATTTCGTACATGGCACGCATGAGTTCACTACCCGGCACACAGTTGCTCGACCAGATACTATCCAATATCGTTGGCTTATTATCGAGAGTGTTATGCCTGCTCCACTGTGGAGCAATATCTGATGATAATGCCGGATAAGTAACTCCGTGAGATGGCACTGTTGTGGTAGTAATATTGGATGTTTCATTCTGTTATTCAATTTTGAATGTTTCAGGTACCTTCCAACACGAATCATCCCTGTCTGGTCTATAAATGGAACCAGTTGAGCCATTGTAGTTGGTACAATATCCTTGCTTTTTTGAATTTGTATGTGTATATCGGAGAAATGCCTTTTTTGCGTATATTTGATGGTCCTCTGCAAAACTTGATTGTGCTTTGAGTGCGATATAGGTCCTGTCGGCGACGAACGCTTTCGAGCTCGATCTGCAAAACTAATACAATACTCCAATACGCACTGCATCTGAGATAATGAAGAAAAGCGCTCTACAGTGCTATCTACAGGTTTAGAAAATATTCTAGAAAAGTCGAGACTATTTTTGTCGAACTTTACCCAACAGATAACTTAAGATAACATAATTTATTAGCATAAATAAAAATCGTCTTTTTATAATATAAATCATATATTACATATTTTATATCATATAAACTAACAAAAATAATAAGATATCCATTGTCTAAGTGTTCCACATAATTCAAATCCGCATATTTTCAACAACAAAACTTGTGTTTATTTCGTATATGACAGTAAATTACCACTTGCTGCAGACAATATTTCGGAAATATATCAGGCATAAAGTTGTACACAAGTAAACTTTTTATAATGTCTTATCAAGTTGCCTTTCAGTGAAAACGATCTACCACATACACGCAAATGGTTTTTCACCAGTATGCGTTCTATAATGTGCAGTTAATTGACTGATTGTCACAAAGCATTTTCCACAAACATCACACGCGTAAGGTTTTTCGCCATTATGCGTTCTATAATGTGTTGTCAAATTGCCTTTCTCTGAAAATTATCTACCACAAATATTACACGCAAATGGTTTTTCACCAGTATGCGTTCTATAATGTGTTGTCAAAGTGCTATTGTCTGAAAACGATCTACCACAAAAATCACACGCATAAGGTTTTTTTGCCAGTATGTGTTCTATAATGTGCAGTTAATTTACTGTGTTTGTCACAAAGCATTTTCCACAAATATCACACGCGTAAGGTTTTTCGTCAGTATGCATTCTATAATGTGTTATCAAATTGCCTTTTTATGAAAACGATTTACCACAAATATCACATGCAAATGGTTTTTCACCAGAATGCATTCTGTAATGTATTGTCAAATAACATTTTTGTGCAAACGATCTGTTACAAACATTACATAGATTAGGTTTTTTACCGTTATGCGTTGTATAATGTATAGCTAATTGACTGCTTGACACACAGCATTTGCCACAAACATCACACGCGTAAGGTTTTTCGCCAGTATGCATTCTGTAATGTGTGGTAAAAATGTTGCTTAATGCTAATGATTTACAATAAACGTCACACGAATTAGGATTATTTCCCACAGAATGTATTCTTGAACGAACGAGTGAATCGGAATTAATCGAATATGTCTTAGAGCAATGGATCACTGATGATCAATTTTATTTTCTATAAATTCATCCGTACAGACATCAAAGGTATCGTTTTTTCCGATTACATTTGTGATGATGATCATAAAACGGTTTGATGTTTACATCTGTTAATTTCATTCGGAAAAACTGTGCTATCCAAAAATGTCGCCTAGAAATAAACACGGCTTATGTTATTACATAACTATACAAAATTATTATGTTGTAAAAAATGTAGTCATATATCGTTGCGTATGAATTCATCAATGTTGATCAAAATTTGGAATAAAAATATAATTACATTATAAACTACGAAAATATTGAAGAATGATCCATCACATGGGCTTATGTGGCACCACGCACTATATAGAGTAGCGGAGGAAATTAGGAAATATTTCCCAAATGTTGTTAAACACATTTGGAGTGGGAAAAAAATATTTATAAAAGCCCCTTCAAGAGTGAATATTTTTAAAGAAATTGCGCCTACTATTCCAATACCACAACCACAACCAGTACTTAATAGATGGGAAATATGGCTAAATGCAGCATTTTATTACTGCGAACATTTTGATACCATAAAATATGTTACAGCATTAGATAGAAGCGACGCAACATCAATAGACAACGTGTTAGATTTACTATCTGATTCAGAGTTACAGTTGAATTTAATTTTATAAAATCAAATTTTGGAACTTTATTAGATTCAATAACTTAATTAAAGTCATCTAAAATTAGTTTAGCCGATTAATAAAAATTATAGAAGCTGAAAAAATTAATATTCAATATTTAATATTCATTTCTAAAATATTAAACGGAGAAGATAAATCAAATGATCTAGATGGTTTATCAGATGCTATGAACATCAATAATATTACATCTGTTGAGGTAGAGAGAAGTTTTTCGATCTACAAAACACTGCTGTCGGATAATCACGGTTCATTTTTGTTTGAAAATATTAAGAAAATCTTAATTGTACAGTGTAACAATTTTGAAGGTAAAATAAATATATTAAAAATTCTAAGGTACGTAAAAATATTCATTTTAATTAAATTAGAATCTTTTTTTGTTACAGAGTAGTTTAAAAACCAAAAAGTCGACAAAAAAGGAAATTTCATGAAAAATAATATATACTAACATTTTTTACCTAGAAAAACAACCCATAAAAAATATTTAGTTTTATAGTTTTTTAATTTATAGTTAATTATGATTAATTTGTATTAAAACCATATTTATGAATTTTAACAGTAAATATACATTTTTAATATCATTTTATTATGTAGTTTTTTAATATTTTGATGTCATTTTATGCATTTCTTTCGTTCAGTTCTTATATATTTTTAGATCATCAAGTTCCGAACCCTAGTAATTACAGTATTACGGATGGCAATTAATTGTTTTTATCATCAAAATATGTGAATAGTCTTATCAGATTATTGTAAACAATAATGATCTGTAAATAGTATATTATTAAAAATAATAAGTTATCTATGGGGGAGTATATCCCTCTTAGTCACCCGTTTGACCACTACTGATGGTCGTAGTTGCCAACGATGATAGGACCAAATACGTTTTTGTCGATCGGATATGCATTTATACTGTAAAAATGTTTTCTTTTTTCTTTTTTTTATAAATATATGTATAATATTTCGCTAAAAGATTATAGATGAATCGAAGTAATCAAGAGTTATCCAAGTTCTAGTTTAATTTGCGATATCATTATTAGTTGTTTCTGATGTACGGATTATTGTTCATTTATTATAACACTAATAGATTTCGTACGGTGTGCATTTTATATATATTTTTGCACGCAGTACGAAGTCTTCATGCGTCGATAATTGTCTACCTTTGGTCATCATTAGTACTAGAGTATTTGATACCCGATTACTCTGGATACTTGGGTTTTACGGGTATTACCCAATTTACGAAATTTCGGGTACCCGTTATGGTTTGTATACTTGTTAATTACTTCGCCAATAGGCCACAGTTATCTCAACAATTTGTACACAAAATGGTGACCAGCTATCCGATAGCAATATAATATTGTCGCATTTGCTACAGTATATATACGTATGATTGTGACACAAGCGTCTAGAGACAGCAAATCTGAATGGCTGCAAGATGGCCTATATATCATATATAACTTGCATTTATCAATAGTAAAGTACAAATCTTTTAAGTTGCAAGACAATACTTGACAACCATTTAAATAAATTACTCAAACTATTCCGAAGAGTAAAATAAAATAAAAAAAATAAGAATATTACAGTTAGGTGTATCTCGTTTATTAACTTTAAAAATGTACGTATATAATATTAATTATTGTATGTTCTGTTGTTAGGATTAATTATTAAGAATTTTCATAATATTAAATAAGAGCATGCTTTATAATTTATTGTGGTCTTTAAAAAAAATTTAAATCGATAATGGATTTTTATATTTTGCAGGCATTCGGATTTGCTGTTTCTAGACGCTTGTGATTGAGACTACTTATTATCTTTGTAGATATACATATAAAAGGTAATGAGTCATTACTAATGACTATAGCCAGGGACGGCGTAAGAGGGGGAGCAATATATGCAGTTTCCCAAGGCCCTGCGTCTTAAATTATAATTAAGACCCCGCGGTTCTGAAATAGTTTTTAACTGTGCTCAGATTTAACTGAACTTAAAATATTTTATCAATAGAAATTATAAGACCCAACATTTATTTTTTCCAGTTCCTCGCAAACTCTAATGTCGTCACTGACTATAGCCACTATAGATGTTACCTAAAAAGTTTTAAAATAGGATTTAAAATACCTTTTAACATTATATTCAATATTATACTTGAATTAAACTACAATATCACTAAAAGCAGTCAAAAAATGCTTAACATTTAATTTTTAATTTTTAAACGTGGTGGGTTTTAGTGGAAATAGAACAAATATACTTACAATGTTCACCTATGATCAATTTAAATCATATTTTAATCCATTTCAATAACAGTGTTGATGCACAAATGTAGATCTTTAAAGATAATTCCAATTGGTAAGATTTTTGTTGTGTAACGGGAAAAATATATACATTTAACACAGTTATAACGGGGAGTAAAGATTTTTAGTATTACATACTTAATAACAAATTTTGTTTGTTCGTTATCAACGAGATGAATATTATTTATTAATATAAAAGCAGCCACGATACTTTACTTAATGACCTGCAACTATTGAAAACTACCTATAAACTTATACTACATATATTAATACATATATTATTTTATAGCTCCTTTTTAGTTCTAGTCTGAAGTTGAATTAATAAATTATATTTAGTAATTATTATAAGTGTTTATTATATGGGCAATTAAAACAATGTTGTATTGATTAAAATATTAACAATTTATTGATGGAGTTCTATTATTTTAAATAAAAGTATTATTGCTAAATAAATAAAAAAATACAACTGGAATCTATATAAAACAATTATTCAAATGTTTCGACAAACCAATTAGGGAACATTTCAATTTAATAATTTAACTAATAATTACAAGATATATGGCATAATGCGTGTTTGCCATATTTTCGGAACTTCTTGGTAAGTTTACAAAATAGTTTGTTAATAGTGCGGGAATAGATAATATTTTACTCGCTTGGATATTAAATCGAAAATATGACAAATACTGATAATACGTAATTACGATCGTCCAATAACATCGAAGATCCACATACATCATACTTTTAGATATTTATACTTATATTAATATCTCAATAATATACAATACTAATATAATAATAAATTAATAAATAGAAATGTGTATGAATAATCAGTATTTGTGACACAAAAAAGTCCGGAATTCCCATGCATTTTATTCATGTGTCGATACAGGAATTAAAAAAATACATGTTTTTACGACTATTTTTGTCCTGCGACCATAAATCGTTTATCCAATTTTTCATGCCCTAGTATTGTAAATCCATTATGGGGTATTATTACGAATCGTCCTCAAGTAAAAAGTATAATATTTCATTTAAACGTTTAATTTGAAATATTAGTGACAAATGGATTCGGCCATATTTTTTTTTTATCACCATTGGATAGTAATTCTGATCTAAATGATTTAGTGTCGCATGATTAAGATATATCTTTTAAACTAATCAAGAACTGTTTTTTTTTCACGGAAATGACTGAGACGACGTTTGATGCGCGACGGTTAACGATTTACTTCAGTAAAGGAAGATAAAGTTTCTATCATTTTTATTATAGAACACTGTATAATATTATCGATTGATGTAAGTTAAAAACTAAGTTAGTTGTGGACAAGAAAGCCACCTATTAGAGGAATATTCGATCGCTAGCAAACATTGTCATAGTGTAAAACAGTGTTCAAATGAGCCCGCATAAGTCCGTTCGCTGTTGTTCACAGACATAACTGGGTATGTCACGAAGTTCTGTTCATCGAATTTTGAAAAACGAGCTTAATCTGCATCCATATAAGATCCAGTTAATACAAGAATTGAATCCAACAGATAATATCAAAAGAAGATTATTCGCAGAATGGATTCAGAGCCAATCCGACGTAGACTTCGCCAGCAAGATAATTTTCAATGATGAGACTTACTTCCACTTTTCAGGGTATATTAATAAGCAAAATTGTCAAATTTGTTTATGTAAATAATCCGCAAGACATCCATCAATTGAAGGAAAAAATTAGGTGGGTAATTGGCGAAATCGGCAGAGAGATGTGCGAGTGTATATCACAAATTTCAACGATCGCATAATTGCATGTAGGGATCGCGGAGGTTGACATTTACTCGGCATAATTTTTCATTATTAAATTTGAGATGTTTATGGTTACAATATATTTTTTTATTTGAAATTTCGATGGTTTTTTGCTAAGTTATTATGTTTTTAAAATATGCGTTTCTGCTGGGACACCTTATACAACACCATAAACATGATATAACACAATTATTGGTGTATGGCTTGTATGCAATAGAAATTATAACCGATTCTGTACAGTGTGAATTGTTCATACTATTCAATTGGTAGACGAAAAGACGAAAAGTTAAGGATTCTTAAATAATTATCAATTAATAATTGAACAATTTTTTTTGCGATGCAAGAAAAAACTTTTTTTGGAGGATTTGGGGGATGGGGGTGCTCCTTTTACCCCTCCTTGGATCTGCGCCTGATCAGGCAAATCTTATATAAAGATTTTGTTAACTGTGTCTTTGAATTTTATTTATACAGTTATTTTTAATGGGTGATGCATTTTATATTAAACGTAACGTTAATAACCAGGTAGCAAAAATCACGAACGAGAATATTTTATTTTTAGACAAAACTTATAAATTATAATCAAATGAAGAAGATCTATTTTCTTAAATAAGGTCAACTAATGAAACTAAGTGGAGGGATTTGCTAAAAGATTTACACTGTGTTTAATGTACATGGTCAGAAGTTCAAGTAAAGAAGACTTTAATACATACCTGAATATAAAATAATTAACTGTAAAAAAAAAAAAATTAAAATCATAATTTTCCAAAAAACGGTAGCATTTGTTAGATAATTCCGAAGTAGTGGGTTTTTAAAATTTTGTAATATACATTTTAACTTATCATTTGTCGTGGTCCGGTGATGTCAAACGTTCGTTCGATACGTCGAACGACGATACGTCCGTTCGTGCCCACGGTGTTCTAAGAACAACCCGAACGGACCGGTTGGATAGTATTCCGTGCGGGCGTCGTCGCGACCGTTCGCGTCCCCTGTCCATTGATTGATGGGAAGGGGGGGGGGGGGTGTCACGGCGGCGTTGCGTGCCGTGGTCAGGTGGTTGATGAGAGAGACATAGGCACGGTCGGTGACAGACGTTTCGATAACGGCTACCGCACGGGTCCGCGTCACATTAACACATGCTACATTAAGACATTTCGCAAAATCAGTAAAAAATGTTAGAGCCAAACGTTTTAATATCGAAGAAGAAGATAACTTTAACGGTATATACCAGAGGTGGCCTACATGAATAGATTCGCGAGACACACGGATAAATACAATAATTCCAAGAGCCAAAAGATCGATTTTAAATAATTTGATAAATTTCTATAAATTTAAATATGAAAAATTGTAATTAAAAATAATTATAATAATATGATAAGTAAATTTAAACTATAAATAAAACGCGAACTGCATCTTAAAATGACAAATGAGTCACATTTGGCCATCCCCGGTATATACTATACGGCTTAACTTTTGCAGAATTAAGCGTATCATTAAATTCGATTTAAAACAAGGAGCTTTTTTTTTGTAGTAAAAAATATAGACATCTGTTTGATCTCGAGTCACTAGTAGAATCGAATTGTACACAAGAAAATACAAATAATACTAACACTGTTGGAACTGAAAATAAATAGATTTTTTACAGACGAATCGTCATCCTTATCGAATTCGAACATTGATCACTTTGACAATTTTATATTTCAATCTAAAATAGTATTCACCTAGTTAACCTAGAACAGGAATGGCAAACCTTTTGAACACTGCGTGGCCAAAATTACATTTTTTTTTTTATAGAGCGTGCCTTGAAAAAAATATTAAAAATATTATATTTTGTTATATTATAATTTGATTGTATAATTAATGTATTAGTATAAAAAGGTTAGTTTAGGTACATAATAATAATAATAAATAATAAAAAATAAATAATAATAATAATAATTATAATAATATTGCTTTGTTAATTATTAATATTATATAATAGGTCCTATAATATTATATATGATATTATATAATATATAATAGTAAAAATTTTCGCGTGCCATCTCGGGTACGCATGTCATGGATTTGCCATCCCTGACCTAGAATATACCTAACCTAGAATATATATATATTACTCCAAGGTTGTCAAGTCTTCGAAACAGTGTTGAAATAATCAAAAGTTCCAACATGGAAAGAGGGGGAGGGGAGTTACAAAGTTTGCGCAGCACACTTACTCGTTCGTAGGTGTGATGTGATTTCGCGCAACAACAATAATAATAATTACGATAACGGTATTAATAATAAACGCGTTGACGACGATAACGTTAATGCGAAACCGCAGCCGTAACGGACCGGCGTGGGTGGCGCACGACCGCGCGAGCAGTATACCGTCCGACCGATCGTTTGCCACGGGGCCGCCGTTCAGTGTACCGTGTTTCGTGCGGGGGGAACGGCAGCCAGTTGGCAGTGTTTCGTTCCGTCGTCGTCGTGCACATCCGCCACCGTCGTCTTTCCACGCGCACGTGCCGACCGTTTTCGCCGCACCTAACCGGGCACCGATAACACTGTTACCGCAGGTGAGTGAATGTATGAATGTGTGTGTGTGTTTCTACGTGATTTTTCAATGTCGCCGATGGGCTCGTACACCCGATGTATGCCCACAACCGCATCCCCCGGATCGGTCAGAATCAATCGACGTATGTTGAACGTAACGGCATGGATCGCGCGGTCCAGTGCACGAAATTGATGGTATACTGCTGCGCAGCGGCCGCTTGTCGGCAACTGCATTTCGCGTCGTGTTCTTCGACCCGGAAAATGTAAATCTGAGCGGCCCGATTGACCGGGGTTTACTTGACCTTTTGTTCTTTTTTTTTTTTTTTTCTAAATAAAACTGATATTTTATGTAGGAAAACGGATGACAGTTGTAACGTAGTGACTGCGTCCGCACGAAGACCACCAGCCCGTCGTCAAATGTCCATCGCGTGTCATCGCATTTTGCAAAACAATATAACTTTATACATCGTAATCAATTGCCGTCGTAACCGTGAAAACAGCCGTCCGCGACACGTCCTTCCCTCCCATCCCCGTACATCCTTACACGAACCTGCACCTTTATCCTCGCGTCCCGTCTCGTCGTCCATTGGCCGACGGGCGGAGCTTTGTGGGAGAGATGCGTACCGGGTTACGGCGCGCGCGACCTACGCCACTGCCGCTGCCAGAAACCCGTCGGAGATGTTGCGCCGGAACTCTTCGTTTGCATGGGAAACCTCTAATTCGTGAAACTTCCGTACCCACGATTTACGATGATTTCCCAATAAAGGGGCGACGGTAGGGCGAGGGGTCACTTTTATCCTTTTTATTCCACGAGGCACCTGGCCGACTCCGGGACGAATACCGTTTTGTAGAACTGAAGTTTTTCGCATACCGTTTCGGATCGAACGGTGACTTTGTTGTGCGACTTCTACGAAATTTAAGACGACAGGCGTTTTCGTGTTATTCCAACGGTTCTCTTACAAAACGAACTACGCTCGTATTCGGGTGCTGGAAAGCATTCCTTTTAATAGAGAGCCGGTGCATGGTGTCTCTTCATCGTGTGATGGACCGCATTGGACGGTATCGTGTCCGTTTCGATCAGAGACGGTTTGAACATTTACATCTTACCGGGGCAGTATAATTTAAACCACCCCACCTACCCCGAAAAATGTATTCAAGCTTCCCTGGTATCACATTTTAATTACTTAAACGCTTAAACTTAAATTATGTATCTTCAAATATGTTCATAAATACCATATATTGGTATACTTACTAAA
Source organism: Sipha flava (assembly GCF_003268045.1). Lineage (NCBI taxonomy): Eukaryota > Metazoa > Arthropoda > Insecta > Hemiptera > Aphididae > Sipha > Sipha flava. The sequence goes on from NW_020272927.1 coordinate 51,544, forward strand.
TTTTAATTTATTCAACCAAAATGTGTATAAAAACCTTTTTTATCTGGGCACTGCCCCGGTAGTAAGTACTTATAAGCCGCCTCTGGTTTCGATTATCGCATCGGATTAACTGCATGGACGGATTGGTTCATTTTCTGTTTACACCACATTATGACATCCGACGGCGGGATGATTCTGCAATACATACCGGATTAGCTAGACGTATTAGTTTACTTCTAACATTAAAATATGCGATTAATTTTCAAACCTTCGAAAATAATATCTCAGCACCTATCGTTATTGAATACTCGGTCTGTGATCGGGCCGAAATTGTTAATTCGAATCACTTGCGTTTCGGCCATTCCGATAATCTATACATTTGACACCGAAATATCACTCATCGCAGTGGTGGAATTTTGTTATTCTGAAGGGGAGTGGAAGGCAGTTTATTTTTAAACTAAAAAGTTAGAAATATAGAGCTTACGTTCAGTAAATTTTAAAAATATCTGAAATTTGTCCCCGTTAATTTATTAATTTATTTAATACATCTAATTTAAATATATTAATTATTAATTAATTTACAATAATTTTCTCGTTAAATAATTGCAGATTTAATTTATCTTCTGCGATAAAAATTTGAATTAAGATATGACCGGGAAGGGGACAATAAATTTGCCCTTACAATTTTATACCGGTCGGTTTACTTACCATCGCTCGCACTTTCTATACTACCTTAAGTTTTAGGTTCACACACACAGCATAATCCTATTTACAATAGTATCAAGGTTTGTACAAAAACTAGGTTAGGTTTAGACTAGAATTTATCTTGGGGAAAAGTCCTATCCCCTCGAAAAGTGCCACACAGTGGCACTTGAGTTTGTGAGTGGAACGAGGGAAGTCCTAACATTTTTAAAATTAAAGTTCTAATTTTTCGAAAAAAAATGCAAACAATTTTCATTACGATAAAAGAACAAAACCAGATAAATTATCGTTCAAAAAATTTTAGTCACCCTGTGCGGGAGATCGAACTCAGTTACGTAGATAAAAAAATCAATACTGTTACCATTGCGCAACGCTTTTAAACATTTTCATAGATGCATAATAAATATTTAAGAGTTTTAATATGAAATTATAAATTTTAACTAATTTTAACTTCAAAACTAAGTTATTGCGTTAAATTCTAATTTCACCATCATTTTTTTTACCCAAAATATGACTAAGCCCCCTCCCCCAAAAAAATTGCCAAATTTTAGGATGCCCCGTAAACTAGAAATGTTCCAATTTTTGTTCTCGGCTTTAACAGACTGTTAACACCATATAATGTAATATCACAAAATCTAGTATTATAAGTAAGTCGTTTTATTCAATGGTTACTCAATCCATTTACCGAAGATTGTGGTAGGAATATCTTGATATAATTAAGCATTAAAAAATAATTTAGGTTGTAAATTGTAAATTAAAAACTATTTGCTTTCCGTATTTTTGTTAGATATCGAGTGTATGAACTATGTCCACTTTCAGATTTTAGGAAACGTTCCGATTTTCAATGATTGACATATTATTTAATTAAACATTATGGCTGCTGAAACGTAAATAAAATTACCTATTTCTTTAGCATTTATTAAAATAAAGTATGTATACAAACTGGCTCAATGTGGGAATGTCCACTTTTTTGTTTTGAAAATAATTACCTATTATATTCGACTCTATGAGCTATGGAGATAAACATTTTATTTTCTCACATCATCATTAAGATATAATCAGTAACTAAGCAAAGCAGAATTGTATTGTTTCTTGTTTCAATATTTCATATTAATTCGTTGAACTACTGAAAGGTACATTTACTTACATAATACATTAAAATTTAATATCGTTGATATTGTCAAGCAAAAATATTCGTATTTCTGAAGAATAATTGATTGTTCTAGTTGTCCGGATTTGGATGTTAAATTATTTCGAAAAAGTCTTCTTAAACTTAACACTACTCTTTGTTCTTTAACATTATTAGATATAATAAATGTTTTTTATTGAGTTATTAAGTTAAAGTTTTTTAAATTTAATAAAATAATAACAATAATGTTCATACATATACACCTATTATAAAATTGAAATACAAAACTATAATCACAATATTACAAAATATAGTAGTTGAAAAGGAAAAACACACAGTTCATTGGTAAATTAATTTGACCAATACTTTGTTTTTATCTTTCTAGGTTAGGACTATTGAAGATTATATAAATAATCATGATTATTAATCACTCCTCAATGTCAATAAGTAATATAATTTAGTATGTTATAAATAAAGTATTGCTTCTCATTACTTTAATTAATAAATTTAAAATTAAGATAATATTTGAAATATTTCAAGTACCTAAGGCCTAAGAGTCTTTTACCCTCATAGCCCCTTCCATTATAACGGCGTCTGGTTACGACTATTGTTGTACTAATGATATAATTATTTGGATGTAGTAGTGTAGTTGGAGCTTAATTAAGAAAGGGAGCGATCACGGGTATAAATATTATTATTATTATTATTAAATACTATATTATTTTATTACCTAAAGGTTATATGCTTAACCTTGATTAAAATATCACCAATAAAAACCCCAAAAGGGAGGTCAAATTCACCTATCACCTGCCTAAACTATGCTACTGTTTGATTTTGAAAGCCTTCTCATACCGTGATAGAAGTTTCTATAAGAAAAAATACACAAATCAATAGACTTAAGTTATTGAGACGAGTTGAGCGTCTTATCGTTCACTTGACGAATTGTTACTAGAATAGGAGAATAGGAGAATGAACCAAAGGTATTATATAAATTTGGTAGGTAAATTGTATCATCGTATTTAATAGACCATAATTATTTCCGTAATAATTACGCAGTATGATTTGTATTCGAAATATTGCCATGATATCGCTATTGAGCATGTGTTTTATCTTTGACTTTTGGTTGATATCTCTCTCCCTCGCAATCGTTATGAAATAGCCGAGTAAGTTTCTCGATTCCGTCGAGAAGATCTGGGAGGTCGGTACTATTCTCTCCATGTGGGTTTAAGCTGATGAGAAGTCAACTGTTGTTAGATGACAACTGCTGATCATATTTTGAATGATATTATTGTAGTTCGAAAATGTATTAAAATACTAATAAAAATAAACTTCCACACTCGTTAGATATAAGAATATTGTAAAACGTATAAATTAGGATCGGATAGTTGTTTTTTCAAACAAAATATAATATCGATTAGGTGACATTGAAACTTACTTGTACAAGACCACACAATATCGGTTTACAAGGGTAAACATGCGTTGTTGTAAACTGGTAATTTCGAGTTATTCACAACTTTCAGAATATAATATTGCAATGCTCATATGCGTATTGACGAATTCAACATTAGATTGCGCATGCCTATTATAAAGCAAGTGATGGGTTGCACTGTCAATAAATAGGTTTCGATTTTTATTCAAGTTGTACGTATTATACACATTATAATTTATTCCGGTGAGCTTAAAAATGTAATTTTATACATGTATAAATAGTTACATATATTCATATGCAAGTGAATCATTAGAATCACATTCGATGTGCTCACAAATGTTACATAAAATGCATTTATGCATATCGAGAAGATAAAAATGAAATATCTATGAGTTTATTATTGGTGAATAATTAATATATGTGTAATGAATATTATCGAACTGAAACTGACATGTATGTATCTCTTATAATTTTTCTTAAAATTGACATTTATCATTTCTTTTTGGAATATTTATAAATGTAAAATTATATTATTTTATTGCTTGGACTAACGCCAATTTATTACAAGAAATTATTCTAAGAGCGGAATAACTCATTTAAAATAATGTGTTTTATTATAGTTGACAATGCGATAAATTTGAACGGAGTTATAATAATATTGATACAATATTTTACTACAAAGTAACAATTTGTATTTGTAAAATACATATTTTTTCGAACTAAGTAATATTGTCGATTACAATTTATAAATTAATTTTTGGCGATTATTTTAATCATTTTTTACTCAACATAATTATAAGTAAAAAAAATATACTTCCATGTACTCTTAAATATTATCAAGAATTTTTGTTCGTTCCTAAAAAATTTACTGCAGTTCTTTCCAAAAAGCATTAATGAAAATCATCCATATGTTTTTAATAAGCTTTTTGGAGTAATTAAAGAGGTAATATTATTAAAGAATACATTCAATAATAATGAACTCGGTTTTTTATTTTTTTATTTTTTATTATTATTTTGAACTGATAACTTTTATAATTGTTTTTTTTCTTTGTTGGCCATTAAGGTCAATATTATATTAATCATATTTCTATTTAATCAATAATAATAAAGAAATCAAGTTTTTAAGTATTATTTTTCTGTAAATGTACGAATTGAAATTTTATTTTATAACATTTTGTTTGTTGTAAATTTTATAAAATAAAATAAAAAAAAATTAT
>NW_020272927.1:60751-135007 GCF_003268045.1 Sipha flava
CAATTACAGATAAATCTTGGTACGTTACTTTGAACGGAAAAAAAGTTCACCGCCCCCCAATTACCCTAAACGAACTCACCGCCTCTCGGTACTCCTTCACCACCCACCGGGGGGCGATATCGCCTCCGTTGAGAAGCACTGGTTTAAAATATATGGGAAATAGAATAAAATATAAGAAAACTTACATTATAAGATGTTATACATTTGCTAATCAAAGATTTGATTCAACAGAAATACGAATATTTTTAGATTCTTATGGTATTGATTTAAACATTAATTTCAATGTTGCTGTTATATGAAAAGACATTTTTAATAAAATAATAATCTGAATAACTCGTATGTTTTTAAGGCTAGTACCGAATTGGTTCCCGAGCTCCAAACCCACATGTGGAATTGGTTCCCGTCTAATAAAGATATTTTATTAGGTATAGCCCAGGGATGGCAATCTTTTGAACACTGCGTGCCCAAAATTACCTTTTTTTTTTTTTATAGAACATGTCATGAAAAAAGTATTAAAAATATTATATTTTGTTATATTATAATTTGATTGTATAATTAATGTATTAGTATAAAAAAGTTAGTTTAAGTACATAACAATAATAATTATAATAATATTGCTTTGTATTTATATAATATTATATTATAGGTCCTATAATATTATATAATATATAATAGTAAAATTTTTCGCGTGCCCACAAAATCTTTTTGCGTGCCATAGCTGAATTGGTTCCCATTTAATTACGCACATTTTCCTTCTCAATTTTACAGGCTTAGGACTGTCAACTTTAAAGTAGGCTTGGTTAAAAATGTGCGATAATATGTGTCAAAAAAAATGATAAAATATCTACAATTTTAAATCGTTGATTTGGAAGTCCACATGTCATCAATTTAAATACAAATAATGAAATATAATAAATACAATTTTAAACAATTGATTTGTAAATTTGAAGCTAACTTTCTTTAAATATTCATTTCTTGTAATATTTTTATTGATGTAGTCATACATAAAATTCTCCAAATATTTGTTATTTCTTTCCTGTTTGCTAGTAAGTTTCCTTTGATAATTACTTCGAAATTTAATATAATTTAGTGTCTGAATGCTGTTTAAAGTTTCAATCGTTATCTAAATATCGATAATTTGCTAGTCTCTAGTAATCTATATTGTATTATATTTCTATACTTTATATTATCGATGTAATAATTGTGTACATATGTCATACATATAGCTTTTAAAATTTTGTTTCTTCTCTCTATGCACTGGCCCGCTGGATCTTAATTTTTAATAGTGTAGGTAAATTGTGTTAAAAATTAAAATTTTCACTATTTTACCTGTACATAAACGAGAACCAATTCGGCTTCTCCCGTTTTTAAATATAATAAAAAAAAAGATTTTTCTTAACATCATTAGGTTCTAAAGTAGGTAGTTATAATATTATACATTTTAACATCAGTTTTCATTGTTTATTCGTTTTAATTGTAATTAATAAAACTGTCTTAAGAAATTCAAATCCTTGTTTTTAATTTCAAAATCGGATTATATGTATTTATGTATTTAAATGGAAATATTATGTCATAGAGAAATAAAAATGTTTGTTATCACTATGATCTATTTTCATCCGACCATTGAGAAATACGATCATGTAATTAGAAACCATAGTTAGGACTCAGTGGTCATTAATATAATGCGTAGTCTGTCTTTTGTACCTAATTAAAAATTAAAATATAGGTTTCATTATATTTTATTATTTTTTTCTTAGTAAAAGTATAAATGTAAAACTAAAAAAATTATTCGCAATCCTTTTGTTTTTAATTTGAAAAACTATACTCACTGAAATTTAACATAGTACCTACTTTCCGAAGCCGTTATTATGACATCACATTTACTGAATTCTAGACACTCACTATAGAACCATTAGCTCCACTACGTTTAAATTATTATCAGCTTTAATCTGCGTATGCATAGCGCACAGTATATGAATAACATGCAATGTGGGTTTGTTATTATTCATTTTTTTATTGTTTATTTAAGTATTGAAATCTGAAAAATCAGCGCGTTGAAATCAACGTTTACAAAAATAAGTATTTTCCTCTATTTGAGAATTAATACTTTATAATATATAGTTGTTGTATAGTTATAGCTAAACGTGATAAAAATTAAAAATTAAAAATATAACAGTCTAAGTTATTATTCTGGTTACTATTAATTATTAACAATGTAATCGAAAAAAAAATATTAAGCGTTTGGCAATTAATTAATATTTAATAAAGTATTGTCTAAGACTAACAATAGTATATTATACATTTTCAGTACGACTACGGTCAAAACCTACAGAAGTAGATCGGGAATAATTTTTTTACTTTCGGAATAACTATTATACGACAATTAGTCTCATAACAACAACTGATTGTAGCAATGATGAGATGATGATGATGTATTTTTCGAAATGCATGCATATCACATGTGACACGCGGCAGGTGGTGGGTTCCCACATTTCATACTCTTACGATTATTTCTATTTATTGTGAAATGTGATAGAACCAAGTATAATTGTGGGGGAGGAGTAAAGACGGATATAATGCTTTAGAGAATGGACAATGACGGATCTGGTATCTTAGAGATACAGTATGTTTTCTTCACAACAGGTATATACGTATAATTACTCGTGAATGTTGGCCAATTAAATTCCTATTGCTCGTCCGGTACGAACAATTTTTCGTACGAAATGAAACGTTTTCCTACGAATAGTACGTGAACGAAGTGTTTTATCTCTGTGACTGTGATGATTTTGATATTTATTTTTTGTTCGATCGTTGCTTATAATCGAACGAATATTTAATACTCTATTTCGAACTGTAATGTACTCTTCTACTACATAACTATGATGTCTGCATTTTACTAATGCTTGCGTAATTCACACCTATACTACTGAGGACGTCTAACTTAGTTCTTCGAGTCTTTGTGAAAATTATTTTTCAGTTCACTCATGGATTCAAAATTAATAATTAATACCTAAAATCAGTGGCGGCTCGTGAGGTTCACATAAGGTGGTATTCAAATAATTTGTAAGATATGTAGGTGGGTAAAAAAAATATTAATTTTTACATAGGTATAGGTACATATAACATAATTATCTATATATAAATGAATTGCTATTCGTTAGTTACACGAATAATAATATACGTTAACGTCGGTGGTCGATAGTAAATAAAGCCCACAAATAGTGTGCACTACTGTACCACTATAACACACTCACTAATACCGTTCCATCGCGGACAACCGCCTGCCCGTTTGGCCTTCGGAAACCCCATCTAGATATTATATTATTTTCATAATATTCTGAATTTATATTTTTATATTTTGAAAAATAATCTTAATAACCAAGGCTCGGAACTTTAGGCATTTGCATATTTGTTTAGAAAGTGCATATTGAACTTCTGGTTCGATACAAATTTGATCCATACTACGTATATTTCAAATATAAAAATTTTTGTTGCATAATTTTGCATATTTCGTCATTTTTTTGTACGAATTAGCATATTTTAGGTTTTAGAACATTTTTATGCATATTTCATAGATTTAACGAAAACAATTTTTTTTTTACATTTATACAATTTAATTATAGTTAACAAAATAAAATTAGATATTTTACAAAATAAATTTATTGAAAAATATGTCGTTAGATATTCTTATATTGCTCCCAATGCATTTAACAATAATATTATATAATCTCTAGTACTGAGAACTCGAAATAGTTACTGCCGACCGGCCGGCCCGTATTTATTTTTATCCAAATTTAACACGGCATTCATATATTTCATATATAAATCCTAGGAAATTTGTAAACAATTATGTTTAACCATTAGGTCGTTATCAGTATTTATACACCATATTAATTCTGTTCGTTGTAAATTAGTATTATTATTTCAACTTGTAATACTACGATCTACGTGCGTACCGGTTTCACTGTACAGTGCGAACTTCGAATGCACATTAGTCAGTCGTCAGTATTAAGCCCGTCGCGTGTCGCAGTGATAATTTTATTTTTTTAATATTTCTGATTTAACGATGCCTAAAGATAAGCAATCATTGTCACGACGCCTTAAATCTTTAAGCTCTGAGTTCGGTGAAGATGTATTCTCTATTGATAATGTAGTTCTATTTTGCAAACTTTGCGAAGTGAAAGTGGATCCCGAAAGACGATCTAGTATTACACAGCACATAAAAACAGAAAAACATCGTCGTGCTGTAGAACGTAAAATAAATCAAAAAACAGCCAACAGCCAACAGCTATTAACAAATCTAACGTCGAAAAAATCGACTTTTAATATGGATTTATGCAAAGCTTTTATATCAGCTAATATTCCGCTTAACAAGTTACAAAATACAGAGTTTCGTCAATTTTTACAGCTTTACACACAAAAAGATGTCCCCACTGAATCGACACTTAGAAAGTTTTATCTTGATGATTGTTACGAGGAAATGATGAAAAACATAAGACAACGTGTGTTTTTAAAAAAAATTTGGATATCGATCGATGAAACGACTGACGTTGAGGGAAGACAAATTGCAAACGCCATAATAGGAACTCTAGAAGAAGATAGAGCAAGTGATATATTTTTATTAAATACCGACGCATTAGAAAAAACAAACCACTCTACCGTATGCAAATTTTTCGACAAATCGCTCAGTATTTTGTGGCCTGACGGAATCAAACACGATGACGTGTTATTATTTCTATCGGATGCGGCGCCTTATATGGTTAAGTGTGGGAAATCACTTAATGCGTTATATTCAAAAATGGTACATGTGACGTGCGCAGCGCATGGTCTCCATAGGACTGCTGAAGAGGTACGTGGACAATTTAGCACAATCGATAAAATTATATCGAATGTCAAAAATTTTTTTAAAAAATCGCCATCGCGTGTTCAGATATTCAAGACACATGCCCAGAATATTCCCTTACCACCAGAGCCAGTTATCACACGCTGGGGCACGTGGCTAAATGCTAGCATTTATTACTGCGAATATTACAAACAAATTTGTGAAATTGTAGAAATGTCAGACTCAGAAGACGCTTTAAGTATAAAAATAGCAAAAAAAAAATTGGTAAAACATGTGTCAAAAGTAATCTAGTATACATAAAATCAAATTTTAAAGTACTTTCAGATTCAATTTTAAAATTACAAAGAAAAAATATGCCTTTAGCTGAATCCTTAGATATTCTGGAAAAAGTTCAAGTTCAGTTGCAAATGGCTCAGGGTTATGATGGGCAAAAAGTGTATAAGAAATTTGAAACGGTTTTAAACAAAAACAGCGGATTAAAAATACTAAAACAGATATCAAAAATAATTGGAGGAGAAAGTGACAACATGGATGATCTACATGAAGATCTTACCACAAATGATTTAAGTTTTTACAAGTTTGCTCCAATTACATCGGTTGATGTGGAGAGATCTTTCTCGATTTATAAAAATCTCTTGACGGACAATCGGAGATCATTTAAACTCGAGAACATAAGGAAACACCTCTTACTTCAGTGCAACACGGATAAATAATAACCTATCTAATTGTTTAAACATTTAATAATTCTAATTTTTTTTAGTAGGAAATCAAGAAGGTTAAAGTTTTTTGAAGATATACAGTATCCATACAGGCAGACAGCAATACAAACAAGTGTGCAAAAAGTTTATTTTTTTTAAAATTTTATTTTCTCATGTACTTAATTTTAATTTTCAAACTTTGTGTATAAAATTTATTTTTTATTTAATAAATTGCATATTTTTGCATATTTTCCAAATTTTTACTGCATATTTTACCGCATATTATGATGTTTTTTGACGCATATGTATGCGCATATTTGAGAACTTTTTAGCGAATAAAGTTCCGAGCCTTGTTAATAACACTACAGGTATTTAGTTGTATTATTATGGTATATGTTTTTAATTTTTTTTGAGTTTGGGTAGGTATTGCACGTGCACTTGTGCACATATACACGAGCCGCCACTGCCTAGAACGAAAATAAATGTATATGCGTTTGAACACTGATTGGCATTGTTTTGCATCGTTTTGCATTGTGTTACAAAAAATAACAAAAAAATAATCAACATCTTGGATTTCGGATAGCCCTAGTGTTTACGACATAAAAAAAAAGCAATTAATTGACGGTTGGCGTATCACGTTTTTAAATTATGATTCTTATACTTGACTGGCTTTATTTGATTATCAACCAAACGGATGAATATTATCGTTTGATTATCGTTTTAACAGTATATTTTTTAATGTCAGAGTATGACCGTAAAATACACTATTTCGTTTTCGTGGTTTCAAATGCGTCTTCGAAATTTATTAGACGGAAGTTTTGTTATTATATTGCTTTCGCAGCATTCCATCAACGCATAACGTCATGTATTGAGCTTTATTTCGTAATTTAATCTATGACTGGAGAAAGTGCGTGTAAGTGCGTTTACATACAGAAGTAGTTTATGTCGTGCAATAAGATGTTTCCATATTTTCATCCAATTTTTTAGCTTATTTCAGTTATCCATCACTTGTTTGCACACATTATTGAACCAGTTATTCAACATTTTTCTTTTTTCCTTACCTAAATGTTCATTAGCACTATTGGTTACTGTTTATTTTAGATTTATTCAAAAGGAGTCTTTTTTTCTTTTTTTTTTTTTTTTTTATTAGGAAATTTTGTATATGTACAATTTATTTCGACATTTACAGATATAAGTACAATTAGGTATTTACAATAATTTATTTATTTAAACGGATAGACCAGTCTCGAGAATGAAGGATAGAATACGATTAATTATGGTTTCGGAATGGGAATTAAGGATAGATGGAAGAGTTAATTGGATGTTTTGAGATTTTAAAAAGTTAAATAGAATTAAAAGATTATGGGATAATGAAGGACAACTGAAGATAATGTGGGAAAGATCACAAATTATTTCCTCAGGATGTTTAGTGCAATAAGAAGAATCGTCTAGAGAAAGTTTATAGGAATGAGAAGGGAGTAAATGATGACCAACCCATAGGCGATTAAATTTTATAATCGACGTTCTCAATAATTTTAGATTATCGAACCAAGTTTTTTTTAGTATACTGGGAACAACACTTTTGTATTTAGAGGCAAAATTAGCCGGTAGATTATTCCAATAGGAGGACCAGAGATAGATAATATGTTGACGCAGAATTGGAAGAAAGTCGGTGGAAGGGATTTTACAAGGGGAAGGCAAAGAGATAGTAGATGTGGACCTAGCCAGATTGTCTAAAATTTCATTTCCAAGGATGCCCGAGTGACTGGGCACTAGAGTTCTGCATGGTCCGGTCTAAATCGGTCTTTTACACTAAACGCCTTAGAAGTCCAGTCCATTGTGGTCTGATTTCTAATATTTATGGTCTTTTTTTTGTTATACTATGTAATAAACACACTGGTCCGGTTCGGAAGGTCCAAAATTAAAAAATATTGAATCGGTCTTTTTTTTTGTAAAAGTTTTAAATTTATGGTCTGGTCCAGTCCGGTCCGGTTTTATCTAATCAATATCGGCGAAAAATAAATAATATTTGTAAATTACTTTATTACAATTTAATACGTAAATTAAAATAAACGAAGTAGGGAAATCCCTATATCCAGTCTTATTCACCACCGACAATAATTTCTTAAAATACGTATATTATATCTATAATATGGCATATGCAATACGATTACGAAATACAAATGCAATAGCCTAATAATAATAATAAATTAATATTCCATCGTTATCGGTTATTTCTAGAGGTCCCTATTACACGTGTATGAAATTACATTACGTTCGAACACTAATAACTTATTTCCCAGAACCCCGCGACGAGTGAGTAAAGACGACTCGTCGCGGCGACCAAAATTAATATTATTGTATTTCGAACACGAATCACGATAATAATATCGATAATAATAATCACGATAATAATAAGAATAAAGACCGTTCAGTTTTTCGTATCAACGTTTGTTTTTAAGTGATCCGTTTGGCGTCTATCAAAGTCTAGTATTCAAGTGTCAGTCTTCGGCAGATGTAAGTATTTTGACATTTAAATGTAAATTGAAATAAAAATGTCAATATCTTTGTTTATAATAGTACAGTGTCTACCCTAGGCCTACTACCTACTACCTTGTACAGTTGTACCTACTATATTTACGTGTGGCGTACCTACTGCCGTGGGTGACAGTGAGAGCGTGAGCTGTCGATGAGGTTTGTGGGAAATATTATTCAGTTTACAGCACCCACATTTAAATAAAAAATATTTATATTTAAAATGTAGACTGATGAATTTTATTTGCAATAGGTACTACCCAGTACCCAAGTATTAAAATAATCTATTAAAAGGAGTAATCAATGTTTTTTACATCAGTCACTTATAAATCGTTTGAAAAACTATTGGGTCATCTTTTTCATGTGAAAAAATATTAGTTTTAAGTCAGTATCATAGTTAAAACACATTTTTGAAACTTTGATTTTACCTAGTGGTTAAGCGTTAGGTTTTTTAAGTGCACTCTTATAAGAAGTGTTATATTAATGATAAATGACATTTAATAAATATTTTATCGTGATCTATAATTTAACATGAATAATATTATGTCTGGACTATTCATTCAAAAAACTTGGCAATTTCGTTTCAATTACTGGTTGATACGTTGTAGACTGTAGTAACTACGATATAGTCGTGTTAAGTATTCAAAAATTTGTATTTAAATATTTTTTTTGTATTTCAAATAATTAAAAAATAATTTTTTATTAGTTTTTTAATTCTAAAATACTAAATACTTTTTTCATTCTAGTGGTTTACTTCAACTTCCAATATTTTGTAGAACTCATAAGTTTATAAACACGTTTTTGAATAGGTATTCTATCTATTTGCAATAGTATTTAGTAATGTTGGTAATATAATGAAACTAAATATATTCATATAAGTTCCAATTATTATACTGTAGTTGTTTAAGTCATACTCATTTTTTTTCAGTCATAATTTAAATTTATGTCCTTAATAATTAAGTCTGGTCCGATTCGGTCCGGTCCGGTCCGGTCCAGTCCTGCCTAATACCTTTATAGATTGGTCCGGTCTAGTCTTAAATTAAAAATTTAATTTAAGTCTAGTCTCCGGTCTTCTACTGAAAATTTTTTTTTTTCATCGGTCCATTTTGGTTTTTTTTAAAAAATTAAAAATATATCGGTTTAGTCTGGTCCAGTTGCATTGCCATACATATTGGTTCGGTCCAGTCTCGGTCTTAAATATTCTCCATCGGTCCGGTCCGGTCCAAGAAATTACGGACCGTGCAGAGCTCTACTGGGCACCCAGAGGAATTTTATATTAAAGTTATTTTGATTAAGAGAGAAAAGAATACTCTTTAAGCGGAGGATAAGTGGAGAGAGACGATAATTGAGAGGATAGCTAATTAACGACTGAATACTGGACATTGAGTCAGAGAAGATTAAAAAACTGTTATAAGGTAGAGAGGAGATAAGTATGAGAGCTTCAATAATGGCAAAACATTCGGCAGAAAAGGATGAAGTGGATGGGGGTAGATTGTTAGAAAAGGAAATATATAGTATAGGGATAGTAAAAGAATAATCTGCAGAAAGAGGGGAGACGGATCCATCAGTATAGACTAAAATGAATAAAGGGAAATTGATGCTAATATAATCAAGAAAGAGGTTGTTGACAGTGGAAGGAGGAAGGAATTTTAGCCTATCCGGGGAGAGGTCAAGGAAGCAAGGGTCTATATTAACAGAGGGTAAATACAAAAGAGAATCATAAGAAATATCAAAACAAGGGAGTAAATTTGAGCTAACAATATATTCAGGGAAAGAGGATAATGAATTAGCAGTGAGTGAGAGAACAGGAAGTGATTTTTGAACATAGCGCCAGTTAAGAAATAGAGAGAAAAAGGTGTCAAAAATGAAAGAGTTAGAGTTTGAGAGGGATTTAAGTAGAAATTTTCCTGCTAACCAGCGACATCTAATATTAAATGGAGGACAGACGGTTTCAACTTCGATGGCTGGAGTAGGAGTGGATTTTAGGTAACCCATAATGGTTCTGAGGCAAGAAATTTGAAGTTTATTAAGTTTGTTAAAGACAGAGAATGACGCTGAACCGAAGAGAAAACATCCATAGTCGAGTTTTGATCGGATTATCGATAGATATATTGAAAGTTATGAAGAAGGGTGAGATCCCCACCAGGTGCCGGCAACAGATCTAAGGAAATTAGACCAGTTGACAAGGAATTTGGAAAGAGAGGCTATATGAGGAGACCAACGTAGTTTTGGATCTAGAGTTAATTCGAGGTAGGTGACCTCGGGAACAAAAGGTAGTACTATCAAGGAAGACACTAGGAGGATTTGGATAACGACGTCGAGTAAAGATAACAGTTTTGCACTTTTCAGGGGCGACTGTAAAGAAAGAACGATTAAGTATGTCGTTAAGATCCATGAGAGCTATGTTTAAGGTCTCGATAGCGAGATTTAAGGATTTGTTGGTAGAAAAAATTACAATGTCATCTGCGTAGATGAGGAACTGGTGCTCACGTGAAGAGAGATTTTTGGCGATAAAGTTTATGTATATATTAAAAAGAATGGGACTTAAGCAACTGCCTTGTAGGAGACCAGTACAAGTGGAGCGAGTATTGTGAGAACCAAAAGGAGAAAAGAAAGAGAGAGATCGGCTAGAGAACAAAGAACGAATTAGGTTGCAAAAAGTAGGTGGTAGGTCTAAAGAGGAAAGATGAGAAATTAGAGTAGGGATATGAACTGAATCAAACGCACCTCGAATATCGATAAAAGTAGCGACCAAAAATTTTTTGTCGTTGAAGGCATGATATGACCAGAGAATATCGAAAGACATTCGAGTGTACCCCTGCCTTTACGAAAGGCAAATAAATTATCAGATAAAATTGCTTCAGATTCAAGCTACCAATCTAGGCGTGATTTGAGCATGTGTTCGAAAATTTTGCATAAAGCTGAAGATAGGGCGATGGAACGAAAAGAAGAGGTAGAGTTTCCTTTAGGTATTGGAATTACGTGAAAAGAAGACTAGGATGAAGGAAGACGTTGAGTTGATAGGACATCATTAAGAATGCGGAGTAATACTTCGAGTGCGTTAGGAGGTAAGTTTTTTAGCATACGAGGAGAAATGTTATCAAGACCAGATGCAGATGAATGACGGGAAGATATAGCATTCATTAATTCAGACAAAGAGAAAGGATTTAAGAGAACATGAGGTTGCAAGGGTTGAGTAATTAATTGTTGATTATTTTCGTCTTCAGTGGGAACGTAGCAAGGGGCAACCTTGGAGCAAAACATATCGAACCAATCATCATTGATAGGACGAGGAGATCGAACAACACATTTTTTAAAGAGTCTGGCGGTGTGCCAGAGTTGGTGGATAGTAGCAGATGGATTTAAGTTGGTACAAAAGTTTTTCCATGCTGTGCGTTTTTCTTTTTTTAAAATCTGTGCTGTTGTTGCACACGATTCGCTATAAGCAAGAAAATCAGCCATAGAACCTGAACGGCGAAATAGTTTAAAAAGAGATGATCTATTTTTGACAGCCTTGGTACAAGAAGAATTCCACCAAGGAGGGGAAGGAGGAAATGTATTGTAATAGGTTTTTTTTACTGGAATTGAGTTGATCGAGGCTTGATTTATGATATCGATAAAGGTAGAATAACAAATAGTTGGGGATGTTGTATCTTGTATATAAGAGATACTATTTTGAACATATTGAGAAAATGCAATCCAGTCGGCTTTATTAAGATTAAAAGATGAGGAGTTAGAGAAAGAGGATTTTGCCGACTGGTTGAGAATGGGGGGATGAGGGTTACGAGAGTAGTTAATGGTGATAAGGATAGGGATATGATCGCTACCATTAGGGTCATCCATAGTGGACCACGTTGTATTCCAAACCAGATCAGGAGACGAGAAGGATAGGTCGATGGTTGAGTCATTAGAACCCGGGTGCCCGATACGAGTACAGTTACCGTTATTTAAAATACATAGACCAAGGGAGTTGACAATATCGTAGATATGAGTACCTCGGGGGGAAGAATAGGATGAGTTCCACGAGGGGTGGAAGGAGTTAAAGTCACCGCATAGTAAAGAAGACGGAGAAATCAAATTGAATAATAGTTGCCATAGGTCCACAGAAATATGAGTATCGCCGGGAATATAGCAGGACCATATGGAGAGAGATGGAAAAAAATTGGACTTTAGTAATTCAACGCCAACAATGTTCACTTTTTTTTCAGTAAAACGATTTTTTGTAACCGGATCCAGAGTAATCAGCCTGGATTTTATGGAACTATGAACCACGATAGCAGAACCTGCATAACCGTCGAAGCGATCACATCTAAAAAAATTAAATTGAGGGATATTAAAGGCACGAGAAGGAAGTAACCATGTTTCAGAGAGTATAGCAATGGAGCATTTATAATGAGCAAGTAAGTTCTGTAAAGAAGTAATTCGAGCAGGGAGACTTCTGACGTTCCACCGTAAAATGTTTAGAGAAGGAGAAGAGTTATAACTTTTTAAAGAAGACATTACTAAAGAAAAAAAAAAAAAAAAATGTAAAACTGAGAAGCGGGAAAAATATTATGTAGGAGATAATTATTATTGAGTGATGTTAAATTTAGGAAGAGAGAGTAGAGAATGTATCGATGATTCAATTAATTTCTGAAGAGTTGTGGAGGTGAAGGGAATTAGTAAACTAGGGGAGTTAATCAGGGATTCGGATAATTTAAGAGAAAGTGGATGGACCCAAGAAAAATCGTTAGGACTTTGTTCAAGTGGTTGCGAATTTTGATCATAGGTATTAAGGTAGCTACCATTAGGTAGAGGTGATAGAGATTCGTGAGGAAGAGAAAAATGTTTTTGGTGGGAGGAGGGGTGTGATTTGATTTTTTTCTTTCTAGAGTTAAAAAAATGATGACTAGGGTTTAGATTAGGAAAGTCATCATTTGTAAAGGAAGTCGGGACAGATGTATTTACGGCTGGAATAGACTGACTATTTACAATATCCGAATATTTAAAAGCGGAGGTGTGAAATTTGTTTTTCTTAAAATCTAGAGCTTCGCGGTATGATAAATTTTCGGTTGCCATGATTTTCTTAATTTCCTTTTGAAATAACCATTCACGGCAACTATGGTCGGTGGCGAGATGAGGAAGATTACAAAAAATACTATTCGGGTTCGTAGTATGGGCCGACGGGCAAGCATCGCTGCCGCAATGACTACATCTCGGTTTGCTGCGGCAGAATTTTTGAGTGTGGCCAAAACGGAGGCAACGGTTGCACTGAACTGGAGGCCTTATACTGGGTTGGACGTCAAAGAGCATATTATATATTGAGATGTGGCTTGGAATTTTTGGA
Organism: Sipha flava; assembly: GCF_003268045.1. Lineage (NCBI taxonomy): Eukaryota > Metazoa > Arthropoda > Insecta > Hemiptera > Aphididae > Sipha > Sipha flava. Next base: position 74,154 of record NW_020272927.1, read on the forward strand.
GCTAAAAATTTGAGTTCAATAATACGTGTTTGAATTATGGTACCGTCTTTTTTTATTGATATGCGTTTAAACGCTTCTACTGGCACAGAAGACTGAAGACCATCACGGAAGTCATCTTCAGAGAATGTATTATCTAATTTGATAATTCCGAATGAATATATGAGCGTAGAAGGAATAATAGCCGTAAAACCGTTATTGCTCAAAATGTTGGAATTTAAACAAATGTTGCCATTAACTACGGAGTTGAACGTTATTTTGATTTTATTTAAGCTGGCGGGCTTAGTGTTGGTAATGCCTTTGAAGTTAGAGGATAAAAATTTTGCAGCCTTGAGAGGGTGCCAGTTACCAAGATTTTTACCTGGGTCAACACATTCGACTAGAATAATAACAGGACCAGCGTAGTCATGTAAAAAAAGACGTAACGGTGATTTGATATTATCGTTTGAAAACGTAAGTTGATTATCGATAGAATATGTAGACGACTTGTCTGTGATCGAAGTAGAGTCGATAATAATTGCATGATTATCGGTTATATTTGTGCGTGAGATAATGGCGGTATTTGTAGTGTTATCAGTGACGGAAGCAGTTGCGTGATCGGTTGAAGAGGAATCTATATACATATGCACGCCGGACGACTCATTAAGATAATTAGATAAGGTGTTATCGTATTTAAATGTTTGTCTGGGCATATTTAGAACAGGTTGATTGTTATAGATTTGCTGTTGCGTGGGGGATATAGGACTATTTGGTGTTGGTACCTTATTACGTTGAGATGCTTTCTTGTTGGTCGCTATGGACCAATCTTGATCAGTATTATGTAGTCTGGCATTGAGTTTTTTGATTTTTCCTGTTGACTGGTTTGGCCATGCGGCGGGTTACCACCGCCACCCGAAGACGACGCCGACATAAAGTTTAAGAATATACGAAAGCAGAACTAAGATAACGGAGCGACAAGTAAATTAACGACCTTATTCGACGATTGACTTATCGCCACTCAAAAGGAGTCATTTACTTGGGTTTATTTTTTTGATTTACGAAACATTTGATTAAAATTATATCAAAATATCAACCAAATATCTTAATGTAGCATACGCGAACGTTCTAATATTCCAAGTTCCAAAATTAAGTCTAGTTTCTCCAAACCAGAAATTTGCCACGAAAATCTTATTCGAGGCCCAATTGAAGGTTTTTTTTAACAAGTGTTTTTTCCGAGGTTGGGGTATTAGCCTGATACTCAAACACCCCAATCTGCAGGATCAGTCCACACCATATACTTAAATTTAGTGTGGAGGTAATTGCAATATAATATATGGTATGAGCGATGAGGACGTCACATTTCTGTAATAACCCAAAAATACAAAAATAAAATAATTGGGAGAAAGTGATACATATGAATGGTGGTGTGATATGTAAATGTGGGTTTTTATGATTTATTAAGGGTTGTTATCTTCCTTCTTGTTTAAAGGAGGGCTCTCAGGTTGTGAATGTTCGAGAGCCGATCAGCGCAATTGTACAGTCTGTCAAGCTAAATAAAGCAGCACTTACTTGTTTTACTGTAGACCTTCAAATATCGATGTGAAGTTGAAAAAATAGGACAAATGTAGAATTTAATTACACTGGAACTGGATACTCTTCAATACTTGTACGATGAATACAAGTCGAACGGATTAAAATTACAAGTTAAAAAATTACACGTATAAATTCTCTCGTTAATCTTATGATCGCACCGCATGCACAGGCGATCAAAGTTAGAGGGTTGCTTCATTGATCTTACAATCGGTGTGCATGCACTGATGACCTAAGATCAAGATCCCAGGGAAGGGTAGTCCTTGTTATATAGGGACGTGTGGTGGCATGGACCGTAGACCGGTCCTTTGAAGATTAGTCTTTATTGTTCGATCTGTGTCGTTCGTGCGGGATCCAAGGAACCGTTATTAATTTATTTAAAATGGATTAAAATCACGTACATACGAATATTATACATTATTACAAAATATTTGTGTCATCTTTTACAATTGAATGATGTACATCATTACACTCCCGACGCCATTAAAGTACAACTAATATTTTCATGAAACACAACCTGCAACGTAGCAAGTACACCAGCAATGTAATTATTAAATGTCTTTATCGAAGATTTGTGTATTTTTAAATTTGAATTATCCGCTATTTAATAAAAAATTATATGCAAAGTACATACGTATGTGATAATTTTATGAAATATTTTTTATTTCCTTAAATATTTGCACTCAAGTTATATATATTTTTAAACTTCAAAGTAATGAATACAATTTTTCAAAGCGAAAATGTGTTACGTTTTTATTTTGAATTTACATTCAGATGCTGTTGGGTACATATTTCGTGCTACTCGATGTGTAAATGAATTATTTTGGTAAGTATTTTGTTGGTACAGTTAATTTTTACATAGGTAATGTTTTAATTATATTGTATTACTCGTATAACACTTAAATATATAACCATTATGTTGGATTATTTCATATACTTATGATCAAAGTGATATAACCATGTATTATTATTTTTTATTTAGATATTTTCAGTAAAAAATAAATAATTGATATACGATAATTCGATATAAATAAAAAATTATTAATTTTTTATCATAAACAGGAGAAGATTTACATTTTACTCCTATTTGCACAATCGAGAAATAATGTTACGTAACAACAAAAAAACCGATGATTTCTCATACCGAAATAGTTAAATATTGTTGATAAATGTTATATATTTGGAATGAATACAATCATATTACTGTTTAACATTTAATGTTATGGTAAAACTGACTATTAAACGGAGAGGAAGAAATGAACATTTATTTATTTTGGATGGAAGTCGTTTTGGCCATTCAGAGGTTTTTGAACTTTCAATGCGTTACTATGTAAATATTTTTACACTTTTCTGAACTGAATAATTTAAGTGCTCCCCTCCCTCTAACTAAGATGCGATCTCTTTATTTACAATAGTTATGTATACATTTTTAATATCAAAGAAAGTAAATAATAAGTGATTCATAGAACCGAGTTTATGCAGATTTTGTACGGGAAAATTGTGTTCTATTAAATAATATGAAGCATTACTCGTCAAATGTAATATTTGTAGTGAAAATTGAAAAAAAATATATACTATGAATGGAACTCAGTGTTCCAATTAAATTTGTAATATTTCCATGCTTTTTTTGTCGTACATAGTTTTGGAGAAATTATTTTGCACTCTAGTAAAGGTTATATAATATTCTTATACAGACATTATTTAGAATTATATTTCATTGCTATTTGGGTAGAGTTGAATGAGCTTATTATTGTTATTTCGAAGTCGTCTCGGTTCGACGAACTCAGGGGATCGATCAACTCGTAGATCGTTGTCAGTTTTTCGTTCGTATAATAATTTTTAATGCTTGTTCAATAATAAAGTGTGGTAGAAATGGACTTCACTCTACTGTAGCAATGGTACTTGAACGTATGTGTAAAAATCAAAACATATGCCCAGGGTGTTGCGAGTTAATAACTATCGTTAAGTGTTTGTACAAAAAAAAAAAAAAATCGATTACACGTATAGAACGAATGATTTTTGAATTACCGAATTTGAGTACCGTGGTGCAGTGATATATGGTTATGGCAATAATTGCAGTAATTCCAAGATAGACATTAATTTCAGTAAAATTATTAGTATAATTTTAATCGTTGTTAATAACAAGACAGTTGTGTTGAGAGCAGTAGTATCAAATAAAAAAATCGCTAATTGGTTTATTGAAAATATATAATAATAAATTGATTTTTGTCCGAGGAAATATATATTTATTATCGATATTATTTATTTTTACCAATGCTTGATCAAGTACTCGTGAAATAAGTATAAAACGTAAATCATTTTATTAGAAATTAGATAACAGTTTTCACTTATCAGATATTCGTTATACTCTAAGAAACCAAATGTTTAGATATTTTAAGATTTTTACATAACTGAAAAACAACATACATAACAACCACCGCATTAGATACAAGTAAAAAAAAATAAAAAATTATATTTTTGTCGTAATTTTTTCATTCAATAATTGTTCAATCATATAATAATATTTTAGCATAAAAATGAAAAAAATTTGTTTTTTTATTTATCAATTAACAGGAATTATAATATTAGTTTTATTGAAAAATTAGATCAAGAAATAAAATAAAGGGAATATTTCTATCAATTTTATTAATGATCCATTATGAAAGGTTTATACTATAAACAAATGTACAACTCAATCAAATTTCTTACCTTACTAATATTACATTTATATACATTGACATGCATTTTTGTTATAATTATATTTAGCGTGACTATTACATATGACTTGTTATTATTATTTGTGTTTTTACTGTTAAATTTAGATAATAAAAAAAAAATATTTTCAAAGAACTTTTAAAAAATAAACGATGCGACGATACATAGTTTCGAAGTAGGTAATTATGTTTCTTGGATTTGAAAGCATTTAAAGAATAATTTAATATTGAAGCAATAAGCGATGTCGTTTATGAGCTTGGTATCGTATTATTATTATTATTATTATGTTCTTATTAACGACAATTGTTTTCAATTGAAACAAAAAAGTCTAGTCTGGAATTTTCCAACATATTACTATTTCCTTAAAATGGTTTTAAATGTGAACCGTTTGGATACTATACATAGTTAAATGGAGTCTAGACGTGATCGTTGATAATCGTTTTAACAGACCTAATATGAAAGTATCTAATTTGGATTCCATTCAATCCAAAATTTCATTAAGTTCCCATTATTTGTAATAAATCGAATGGAGTACAATGATTGTCGTTTTTGCACTTAATTTGTCATATGAAAAACGTTAATTTGAAGACGGGGACAGAAATCTTCAAGTTTGAATTATAATTTAAAATTATTATTTAATCGTTTGTTACGTTTTATTTTTACACGCTGACCTGAGATTAAAAATATCCATGGATATTATATTTCAGTGAAATACACGATATGAACTACATACGAATTATAATATTATATTTCAGATGTGTGTTGAAATAATTTATGTTTCGAATTTCTAACTGTTTAAATTCTTAAATTAATTTATTCAGGATGTACCTAATAATAACCATGCGATTTAAAATTCAAAGTTCATTAAAATATTAGCAGATATTTAAAAATTGTGTATTATAAAATATTATGTTTCGATCATATTTTTTTGTTTTTGTCATTAGTTTTATGTTTAAAACATGGTACAGTTAATAATTATACAATTTATAAGTTTTAAAACTTAAAATTATAATTGCTTTTAGTGAGAATAATGTTTTAATTTTTAAGTTCATCAATATTGTAATTCCTTAAGTTGATTTTACTCTTGATTATTATTCCGGTAACCGATAGAAACTTTTATTTATTATTATTTTTTTTTTTTGTAGGTTTTTAAGAATTTTGAAAAAGATAAAAGTTTTAATTATAACAGAAATACGCCCTTAAATAGGCTCATACTGATTAAATTTTATGGCTGTGGGTAAATATGTACATTAAGTTTGTTAAAACTGTTTTTATACCGTCAGTATCGTAAACGAGATACAATAACGTATTTTTATAGAAAAAAAAATATATATTTATGACCGTAAAACGTGTCGGAATTTTCACAGAATTTCTCGATTGTTCAATATGGGTCCATATCTGTACTTAACATAGCTAAAAGATGCTTATATGTTTTATTTCACAAAATTAATTAACGTATTAATAACTTAAGTGATATTATTGTAATAAATTACTCAAATATCTGTTGATGTGAAAAAGTATATTTTACTATTGAGCAAATGAATATGTTTAGTAACTTATTTTAGGGATTTTTATAGAAGTTCTCTGCGTACATTACAGTGAAAATGGGATAGATTGATGTTCTTACAAAAATATTGACTAAAGAATTAATTTTGTGATTAGAATTATGATCTTATTGTATTTAATTGATTCAAAAATAAAACTCTAATTTTTACATTAAAATAATGTATACCATACAATTTTAAATCACTGTTGGAAATAAAATAATGTTCGTTTTAGGATAAGCAATGAACATGTTTTCTTAGGTCGTTAACGAAGGTAAACTAATAGAATTTATAATATTTGCATTATTTCTTTAGCTTTGTATATATATTTTACCGTTGCTGAGTAATGAGCCTTTGGATCGTTGCATAATCGTGTTCTTCGTTTGGTGCAAAAATGTACATGCACTAAGTGTAACGACTATGTCGCCTACCTGTTGCGCCATTTTGTACGATATACGCCTATTATGTTACTTTATATTTTACATTGAACTTGAAATGTATAAATTTACGTTTCGCACACTGGTGTAATTCATGAGTCCGTACTCATTATGTAAATTTTGACATTTTCCACAACATTTTCTAGATGTCCTGAAATGTAGCGGTAATGAAGTGACTAAAAATGACGAAAGAAAAAAATTTAAACCATCGAAGTCGACCTTCGAGGGAATATTGGCCTTCCATCGTTACGTACAAAAGTTATTCGCCCACAGTTTTCTAATTATTTCTATTTGTAGATCATGATTTTATTATTATTATTATTTCTATTATTATGCGCACAGTCGTTTGTCACATTTTCCACTAGCTACGACGTCAGCAGTGATGTTTCTTATTTACTTTGGAAATTCCTCGCCGGCAGTTAATTGGTCGGAAAACTTGGTGCCTTTTTTTTTTTTTTTTTTTTTTTTTTTATCCAAAACTCGACGGCTACTGCAATGTACACACGACGATAAAATACACGGGACAGTGGAACTTTCCACCTACTCTCAAACTACCGAAAGTCGGCGATGCGATGGCATTTGTACCCGTTATTTTTCACTCCCGTTGCTTTTGTGTTTTTCATTTTTCCTCCGCGTCGCATTGCAAATAGTGGCGTATTTGTCGTGACGACTGTGTGTACCACTCGGGCTATTAGAGCTTTTGAACGTTTTCATTCCGATGACATCTGAAAACCGTGAAACGATGTGATATACACGCCATCGCAGTGTGTATACAATTATTAGTACCCGTGAACGTAATAATATTTTATTCGCCTTTCAACCTTCGGCAGTTGATTTCGAAACGTCACATAATACTGTATACATAAATTATATAATATGATGTATAGTATAATATATAATATATTATATTACATTGCACAATATCAAGTGAAAATAATTTTTAACACGAATCAAACGTTCAAATAATCTAATGCTGAAATATTAATATATATTAAAATACATTATCATGATGCAATGACGGTTTATGCTACAAAAATAATAAACTTTTGACAAGTTCGAATATCGAATTCATACGTAATAACTTCATTAATGTAATATAATATGTTGAAAAATAATGAATGTCTTGAAATAAGTATAATGTAGATAATTGCTGTTTTCTACATGCATAATGTTCTGATTTTATTTTTCGAGTTTTTAACAGTATTAATTTGAGAACTATTTATATTATATTAAACTGATAAATATTAAAACATTGTAATATTTTCTATTAGGCTTTATCCTATTTGCAAATAATCATGCGGTTAACTCTAGCACCGATTAATTTACCGCGATTAATGATTTATTTATTTAATTTTATATGATCGTTCAGCCACTTTTTTTTTTTTTAATTGATATACTGAACGTGTCTTCAGAGTAATTTGATTTTATGTTATTATTTTTTGTAATACTTTAATAATATTTATAATGCCAAAAAGGGTTTTATGAGTAGAACGCGAATTGTTTACGATCTATTTTAAAATAGAATCAAAATTTTTACAGCCACTTTATGAGCTTTTTTATCGATTTTATTTTATCTTAACTTGTTTATATATATGACATACCTGTATACATATAAAATGAACGTATTTCTTACAAAAGAACATTTTAATTTTAGAATCTATATTTTTTTAATCTTTCAATCTTAATATAAGTACTTTTTTAATACAATTCTTAGATTTCTTGATTTTAACATCTAAATACGTTTTTATATAGATCATTTTGAGTTATCAACTGTAAAATATATTAAAATATTAGTGAAATCCTTATTTTTATTTCTTATCCTGTGTTTGTATTTGGTGGTACAATAAAATTAAGATTTTTAATAAATTAAAAAACGTGATTATTTGATTACGATAAAAATATACAATTTTAGTTTTGATAAGCCAAATATGAAAATAAACATAATTAAATTCTAATATGTATAATACCTAGTATATTAATATCACTATATTTTAAATATAAAACGTAAAATCGACCAGGAAAAATCTTCCAATTTACTAGCGCTAGAAGCATTTCTATGTGAAAAGTATTTCGTCCAATGTTCAAGCTACAAAACTTTTAAGTACTTATCTCGTATAAATAAATATAAACAACAGTTGTGGGAAAAACGTTGATGTTATCTTCATGATTTTTCGGTATCTTCATCATAATGGAAAAAATACTAAGAAATTTAAAACTTGATCTTACAAGGTATCTTTTGTACTTGGTTTTATAACTAAAAATTAAGTTGCTTTAGATAATTATGCAGATTCACTAAAAAATTATTTATGGAAAAAAAAAATCAATGAATTATTTGCTTCTTTGAATCTAAAAAAAGGATAGCAAAAATAGTTACGTATAGTTCAAGATAGTCTACTCAAAAACCGTAAGAAGTATTGTAATTTTTTTTAAAAAAAAAAGGCTTAACGTAAAGTAAACTCGAATTTTTACATTCTTTAAAATAAAATTATATTTAAAATACTTGAAAAATGCGTAAATAGGATTTATATTTATTTCTCTTAGGTTTCGAGAATACTAGACTCTACTACATTTAATTTGCTCGTTACTTATTTCTACAAATGACATCATAATGGTTAACCAATTAGTAAATTATTACTTTTTCCCACACTGTGTGTTCATTGTAACACTATTATTATATTCAAATAACCGGTTGATCATTTACGTATAGTTAATTTTTACTACCGATGCAAATACCATCATCAATATAATGGTAATAACAATAATTAGCCGTTACCGTAATAGCGTATCATATTTATTTTGTTTATAAACGTTTTGATTGAGTTTTTCGTTTTTTTATTGTGTACCACGCTTGAAAAACTTTATAGTGATGTATGCAAGAACACTTCTACTAAGAACACACATGTATTAATATTACATTTTAGTAATATACGTTTTTATATTTCAGATGGACTATATTATTATACAATATACAGGATTATACCTGCGTATATAAGCGTAGATCACGTAGTGTATTATGTTCAACTGTAACATAACTTTGAACAACAACGCGCGACTATCTTGCTAGATAACCGTATTTTCATAGTATTTTATTGCCATTCCTATCCAAGTCGACGTTGCGTCGCCGTTGAGTTGATAAGCAGCTGATGCTCATACAAGTGTATTATACTATGAACGGTTTCAAAAAACTTTTAGTTTATTCGGGTGGAGTAAAAAATATTGATCTCATTACTTGAACTATTTAGACGTCTTCACGAACAATTTCGAATTATTATCATTTTTCACGTAGAAGTCAAAATATCGATATTTTTTTCTTTAATATTGATTCTTATAAAATGTTTATGCTCAACAAGTCTTATGAACTTATGATAATAGTATATCATCTAACGGATGTACTTAGATTAATATCGTATTTCGATATACTTATCCACCTCAAGTATGTTTATTTATTGCCAATCGATGAAAATACTTATTCTTGTTCGATGTTTTTCTGCGGTTCGAAAGTTTTTTCTTCTATTTTTTTTTATTATAAGTCATCGTCGAATATAAATTATTATCTCTATTATATGTACTTTCTCAAATACATCATATGAGTATGATACATTGAATTACGTTCAAAATACTCGAATGTCACATCATAAAATACGAACTTTCATAAGTGTTGTAGTTATGATAAAGTCTGTTATTAAATTTAAAAAATAATATACCATAATATGGTATATATAACTTATATGTGTTACAGTTAAAGTATTGAATCAGTTAGTTTATGAAATCACTAGATAATTTTAAAAATAACTAAAATGTGTAGATAACGTATATAATTTTTACTTTAACTAGTTATTTTATACATTTCCTGGCATCATTTCGTTAATGTGTCAAATTGATACATTCATACATGTACAATATTGTTATTTACTCTCCATCATAGCAATAAATTAGATAAAACTGCCGTTCTTAGTATTGGCGACTGCAGTGTTCATGTACGTTTATCGTGTTAGATAAAATTACAGTTGTACACGTATTATTATTAAGATTGTCAATGAAATTGGTAAGGTTAAAATTTTAGTAATAGTCTTACAGTCACACGCGTTCAGTGTTGGTTCGTCCTCGTTACAATAGCCCTTGAATGTACAAATAAATAATTAAATTTAAAATAAATTAAATTTTATAATATATTTCAAATTTTAATGTATTTTATACTTTAACATATATCAAAGTAAAATTGTATAGAATAACTAGATATTCTATGAAATAACTAGTTAAGGTATAATTGTCATGTATGATTTCATACTTTAATTAACATTCGTAGATAATTTATGAGCTACCTAGTTATTTCATAAAATAATGTAATTCAATACTTTAACTGTAATGAATACAGTACTTATATTTTAAGTACTGTATCTAATTTTTGAAATAAATAGCTATATATCTTAATAATATTTTTTCAAATACAATCAATACAATATAGTAACCGTCCAACTAGTTAATACATTACGCTTTTTGGTTAAATATCTGAGTGAACAATACGAGTATAACTTTACAGTTTTTCCAAATAATAATTATAATTAATCATAACTTTAGGTTTTTACTTTTTACCGCCTACAATATTTTATAGAGAGTTTTGTTCTAATGACATGTTGTAATTTTCTATTGTTTTAATGTTTTGGAATCTTTTCTCGGGCCAAAGCGATCAGGACAGACAAAAAGAATTGAAATAAAGTGGTTTGTATTTTTCGAAATATATTTGTTGATCATTAATCATCACACAGTGCATTGGGGTTTTGCCGAATGTTCGCATTTCGTATGATTTTTAATATAGTTTTGTCAAATGGACGCAGACAATTTGTTGTCGGATGTCTTAAACGCAAATAAGGGTATTTTTTACGTCATAAGTTAACTCGAACATTTTTTATGAAACAAAGCTTAACTGCATTGTGGTGTTATAAATTAAATTCTTTAAGTATTTTTACTATGCATCACATTATAATATAATATTATAACATTTTCTTATCGTTTTATTGTATACAATTTCATTTTTATATTCCATGAGTTATTCTTACCACTGTATTTTGGTATTCGTTAATAAGTCGATATAAGATTTATCTGTTATACATGATAGTGTTTTTTTTTTTTGGTTTACTGAATAAGACATTCCTATCTAACTGAGCTATTTATTGATATTATAAAATATTATAATTTAAAAGAAAAAAAAAGTTTTAGCTTTTTTAACAAAACTATAGATAAAAATTAAAAGTTATTAATTAATAATAGTATACATTTAGTTTACAATAAATGATGATATATGTTATTGATGCAGGTATGTAGGTTTAGATTGTAGATTAATTTAGGAGGTTCTCAGAAAAGTTCTCTTTTATTAGCATTGTGATGATCGTGAGTGTAAATTATAGTGAAGTGAGCCTGTTGAGTTGATGGGTAAAGTATTTGTATTTATGACTAAAGTTTTTATACAGTCTTAAATATACATGGTAGTAATAAGTGTGTACTCATATAAATGAATAAGTATACTATTGTAAAGAAAAACTTTGTTTAGAAAGTATTTTGAGCAAGAGTTTTAACGTCGCATCGTGGAATTCGACAATCTTTTCTTGTATTTCCTTGTACTAAATAATAATAATTTAGTCTTAATGCGTTCATTATAAATTATTTAAATGTATATACATTTTTGTAATCATAATAAAATAAAAAATATTTGTATAACACACCTAATTTCGTATTTTCACAATTCAGTACATAACAAGCTATTCAGTGTTTCAATTCGTGTGAATATTTCGTTCATGCAGGGGTGCGTGAAAAAGGTGAGTCATTTTAATAAGTATAGTCAAGGCTAGACAAGATATCTCAAACAAAGTATTTAAGTCCAAATACAAGATACATTTATAATTTGTAGTGGTGGACAACGATATAATTTTGTGTTTCGATATCGTATCGCAATATTGTAAGTTGTATAACATCGATATCGTATCGAAAATATACATTTTAAATATTACCTATATAGTATTTATTTTATTACTAATTAATAACTATTGATTCAAATATTTGCTTTACCTATCTAATAGAAGATAAGAAAAAAAACTACAACTAGACAAATAAATATAATGATAATATAAATTGTACAAAAACTTAAAATTATTTTTATTAAATATAGATTTTAAAATAATGTGTTTAATTTTCGAGCCCGATAGTTGTTTTCTAGCAAATAAATGTATAACTTATTGGGCTATTGTTTTCAATAAAAAATTAAAATGTACGTAGATCTATTATCAATGTATGGCCAGGTATCGTAATGGATTTATAATACGAGCTTACGAGTTTAAGTAGAGAAAATTGTTAACCCGATCTGAAGTAATCTACTTCTTTTCTTTGAAGTTATATTGCCAGATTTATTAATCATTCGTTCAAATAGGACACTAGTAGCAACTACCGACAAGTATTTTTTTGCCAATACTGATAATTCTGGGTATAAGTTTAAATTATTTTTCCACCATTTAAGTGAATCCTTGTCACGATAACATTTTGTTCACAAAGTACAATATCATTTATCATATCTATTATCCATGACAGTGATTTCCAAACTTTTTCAGCAATAGAGCCTTTTTTTAAACAGTATTTTCTCGTGGAGTTCTAAGAAATATTTAGTATAAGTTTTATTTGCTTGTGTTCTACGAAGCATACTCGTATTAAACATGATATGTATTTATAGAGGCGAAAACTGAAATACAAGATACTAGATACAATTTTATCTCAGATGCGTATATCAAATATTTGTATTTAAGATACTGCCCAGTCCTGAGTATTATAGTAATTTTCCATCGCGGTGAATTAGACTATCGCAGGGTTGCACCACGTGCATGTTGTGAAGATTCGGTTAAGAGAAACGTGATTATTAAAAGTGTACATCGGTTTCTATAGCTCGACGATGGTACGACCTATAGTACGGGCATATATATGTTAATGTGTAACAAATGATCGTTATTATGTCCGTGTATCTATCAACAAAATAACAATTTATTCCTGATTTTCAGGTAGAAAAACTATGTTGCACGAGATAAAACTGTACAGTGTAAATTCATTGATAGGCCCGTTTATTAATTATTTTAAAGAAGAGAAAATTATTTATGTTTTTATTTTATTATAATTTCTTATTTCAATAATTTTTTTACAACTAAACAAAATACTTAAAATTTTTCAAATGTATACTTATAAATAACTTTGATTCCAATTTTGTTAGCGAAAATATAAAAACGGATAATGTTCTTATCTTTAAAATAAAACAAATAAAGGATATTTTTCTATGAATTTACACTGAATGATTTTTACGTAGAATGTATTTTCACCCTTTAATTACTGATGTATCATGTTCTCTAAACGAGTATTTTTATTGTGTATTTCTGTAGTACAAACTCGATTTAGATATCGGAAACTTTTCTCTAGATTCACGTTCTTCGCTTTATTTATTCGTTTGTTTTGTTGAATAATTAATAATTTAAAAATTTAACAACTGTACTTTTAAAACCTAAAAAAAACCAAATTACTTATAGTTTTCGAATATATAAAACACAAGTTTATGTCTTTTCTGGTTTTCGATACATCAAACGGTAGTTAATCCATCTTTTGTTAACACCCTCTTATTATCATTTTTTTAACACCAATAATTTTGAAAGTCCCTGAATCGTTTTTTTCTAACTTTTTCCAATTTATACATTTCTTTTTCTCTTTCTCGTTTTTCTAGCCTTTTCTCATATAATTCATCATACCTATTAAGCTTCGTTTTGCTTATCGCACTCTTTGCTATTTTACATACATTTTTATACCCTATCCAATCTTCTCTCTTCCTGCATTTCTGTCATAACTTAAATTGCTGTTTCTTATTTGCTACTACTCTCTGAATTTCTTCATACCACCATTACGTTTCTTTGTTTTCTGGAATACTATACTTGGTTATATCAACAACCTCTTTTGCTATATTCTTAACATAAGTTGTCATTCTATTCCAAACCTCATTTATATTTTCCTCAACATTCACACAGATTTTCTTTTATTTTCTTTATAATTTCCTTTTCTGTGCTTCCTATTAATTTTCCCCACCGATTAAAAAAATAAAAATTCAATATAGATCCATAATGGCCATTATTAAAAATTTTATACTGGAATGAAACATATATTTTACTATATAATGATGAATATTTAAATAGATTTATACGCAAAAGCATCTCCAAGTTACTAAATTCTATTTGAATTATATGAATTGGAATTATATTTATCGGTTATAATACTACCTTAATGGAAACAAAGAATTCGGTACTCTGAGAGAGTAGATTTTCATAAATGGAGTTAGTATTATTGATAATATTATATGATAAGTAAATTGAATGTACTCGGTTGAAACATAAAAACCCATGGTTGTATACATTTTCTATAATACGTTTTTGACGGAAAATGTTTTAGATAACGTGAACAAAAGCGGTGGTAATAAGATGTTTATAATAATAACAAGCTGCCCAGTTGCATAAGACGTTGAAATATTTTACGGTACGCCCCTCAGTCTACTTGTCTACCGTTTCCGTGAAGTTTCTATATAGACCGAGAACGCTGTGTATTTGGAAAACTCAACGGATCGGTCGTTTTGTCAAAAGTTACTATCGGATCTCTTCTCACTCCAATATTGCTGTTATTTTCGTTTAACATATTTAATTTTATAACATTTACATCATTGTGTAAAATATAAATAATTGTTTGTATCTCATTATGTTGTTTTGAACTTCATCACGTCTTATTGTATACTGTGTTTTGTTTAGACTGTACGCCCTCAACGTCTTCGAAATTATCACGTAATCATCACACCACGAGATAAAATTAATTTAAACTTTTCAAAATTTCTCTTAATTTGATGGATAATAATTTCGATATAAATTATATTATATTTACTACTCTGTGGTCGTTGATTTAGTAACATTATGAAATAAATTTGAATGACGAACATCGAGAGAATGTCTGGTTTTTCTGTTCGCATTGCAAATAAAAATAATTAAAAGCCGTATAAATAATGTTTCAAATGTGTCTGTCATTTAATTAGGAAAAAAAGCTTCGTATAAATAAATAAAATTTAAAATTGTTTTCACAAAATATCTAAATAAATAAAGTATTAAATAATACTCGTGCAGTAATCAATTATAATTATTGTAGGCTATTTTTTTTTAAAAAAAAGATATCCGTATCAAAAAATAAAAAATGACAAAATGACATTGGTAATTTCCTTACCATTTGTTGAATATTACATTTTTATAATTATTTTTTTTTAAATTAATATGGTTATATGATATTCATTAAATTAGTTTTAGTTTTTATTGGGAAGCTGATGAAATTATAAGAAAGTGAAATTCTTAAATACGAACAATATATTAATGTAATAGTTAAATGTGATATTTTGTTAACATTAATAATTGAATATTTAATATTCCTATATGGTTATATATTACAAAATCAAAGAAAAATTGTCATCATCAATATAACCAGTAATTTATTTAAATTAGTAAATCAAGTAATCTAGTAATATAAATTATTAGCTATCGAAAAATAAATTATCCAATCTAAGGATTTTTTTCAATTACGGAATTTTTTTTAAAATAAGCCTATCAAAATATACCAATAATCTTAAAATATAATATCAAATTATAGATACAAATAATGCCATTTTCAGTATTTAGGAGGAATAATTTAAAATTTACACTATTAAGAAGAAATAAAATAATAAACATTCTTGTTTAAAACGTCTTATTTTAATTAATGTCCTTCTTACTTTTTTCATTATATTCATATGTATAATACATAACACATTTTAGAACATTATTTTGTTAAATTTATTTCACTTTAATTTTTTTCATCATTAGATTTTATTTTTATTGCATTCATAAAAATTCTATTAAATTATTCTTGTCTTATGGCTTTAGGTGTGTCTTTGATGCAGCGTTCATTTTGATTTAACTATATCCGTATTATTGGGTTGAAGAGCAGTTATGTTAAAATGAAAATAATAATATTAATTTTTCGTTTCTACATGCAAACATTGATAATTTATTGATTTAAGAATATTTCTTTTACTTATTAATCGTTCAACGTCAGCGTTGTGAGGTTTCGCTGTGAAATAAAATAGTTATATTTTTAAAATCGTTGGTTTCAAATAAATAGTGCACTCATTTTGGTAATGTTATTTTTTTTTGCATCTCTTCTGTTATATTTTTTTTCATTAAATCTATGTATTCCATTTATAGAACTACTGAATCTAATTCTTTACCTAATTTATCTAAATCAAACATAAATTATTTTATTATAATAATATTGGTGTTAAATATTTTAATTAAATAATTTTTCATTTTTTGAAAACTGTAGACATGATATTTTGGGGTCGCAATTGCGACCCTCTGTTTACACCATTGCTGTATGATTATTACAAATATATAAGTATGTATATGTTACACGTAAAACTGTATCATTTTAGTTCGAACACCGAATACGTTCACACCATTTAGTTTCTCAATTCTTAAAATCGAACACGGAACAAAAATATAACTACTCCGTTTTTATTCCATTACCGTGTACGGTGTTTTCTATCAGTTATAAAGCTCACACACTACGGTTTTAAATATCAGTATACAGTATTCAGTGTAGTTTTGTAATACGAATACTGTACACTAATAATGTATGGTTACTTTATAAAACAATTTTCTTATTGTAAAAACACCTAACATATTAAAATCTATAGAAACAATTATTAATATTCGTCTTATTAATGTGGCAATAAATTATGAAAATCAATTACACAAAAACTGATTATGAATTGCACATATAGTTTATCCAAATACTCAAAATAAGTTCAACTGCGTTTTAAAATAAGCCCTGTTAAATAGGTTTCATTGTAGGTAGAAATTTTGTAGTAAGTTGTATTTATTTTCTATTAGTTCAATCGCTTTAACATAAGTTCCCTTAAATATACATAATTATATGTAATCTAGTATTATTTTATGGTTTGAAATTGAAAAAACATAAATAAGAGGCAATATTTACACTTATTAGATCATCAGATGTAAATAACGATTTTTTGAGCGTAACAATGAAACTATTTTTTTTCTTTTTAAGAATTCTATTGTACAATATATATATGTAAAAATTGGTCTGCTAAATATTATTTTGATTTACCTGATTGTTAGTATATCTTTAAAAATGTTGAAATTACGTCCCTGCCTTTTGGCCTACTACCTAACGAACTTATGTTAAAAGTCGTAATTCCTATCGTGTTGTTAAGAAACTTTAGCCCTACCAACATGTGTATTTGCAAAATATTACTGATAAAAGAAGTGTTTTTTTCATGGGCAATTATATGTTGGCTTTTTTCGATTTGGAACTATAGAAAACTGGTACATTTTGTGAATAGACAATGACAAGAAATAAAGTAAACATAAATCCTAACTAAAATTAGTACTAAAAATCACATAAAATGTTTGATGCTCAGCGAAGTGGGCATGACATAACTAGTTTATTATAAAAAATAAATGGATTTCACGTATTCAAGATATTATCTTTAGCATTTTATTCTAGTAAAATACATCCATATTTTGAGATTCAAAAAAATTGAAAATATTCGATGGTATACTTATTTACACATTTTTTTTCAGACCTAGTCCGCGGTGAAATGGACAAGTGTCGGTGGAGGACAAGTGCTACGATAATATTTCTTCTGGCCATGCTGTCTTTTTCGGCAACGGGTTCAGACACTTGGCGTAAGCCCGGTTGCCACAAAGTAGGTGAGTACATGTACCACATAATTAAGATTTTGAGCGTGATAGAATTTCTTTAATAAGTGAAATCTTATTTCTCAAATTTTTGTTTCCCGTAACCACCAAAGCTAGTCTCGCTTCATATTATGGGGATATCAATTTATTTTAAAGGGATTGGAATAGTGGTTTTTTTTCATTCTGAAAAAAAAAAATTAGAAAAAAAAATGAGTAAAAATCGAGAGATTGATTGTATTTTTCTTATTATAGTATCGTTTATAGCATACATAATTGCTCTGTATATATATATTATACATTTATAAATTGAAAAATCACGAATTGGGTAAGTCTATGTATAGATAGTATGTTAATATATTATAAACAACTATGGTTTAGGAATACCGGGGCTTAGCAAATAATACTAAACACTTATAGTTTTTAATATGTATGCGATTTTGTTTTCATATGGAAATTCTTTCCTTTTTTCAATAAATGACAACTATTCTAATAAATAGGTGATATCTTTAACAATACTGTGGTAACGTAAACAACGCATCGCGAATCGTCCAAGTTGTTTACAATATTGTCAGTGGATAAGGAGAAATCCCATGTTCTAGAATATGCGATGATTATCTCGTTAAGGTAATTTCGAGAATGTACTAGACAATCGACGCCGATATATATATACCGGCTGGTTAGACGCTCATTCAATCAGTCCGTGAGTACAATCCGCGACACACCGTGAATTACACTCCGCGATATATTCGGTAATACCTCCGCAATGGTAACGCGTATCGATATTTGTACATACATATTTATATAATATAATGTCTATTTTAATTAAATTTTGAGTGATTTTTATTACTTAAATCCCACAATACTAATACATAAATAGGCAAACATATAGTTTAGTGTTTACCATAATATAATTGATAATCAGTGCTTATTCTAATGTCATCGCTTATCCAATAATAAATTTAGATGTAATTCAATATTGAGTCTGAAATCGTATTGAGGTAACTCTAATTCCTGGATGGATGGCAATCGGAGACTTAAAATCAATTTTGTTCTTACAAATGCTAATAAATTTAATGATTGTACCAAATAAAAGTTTATAGGAAAATGATTCCGTATCCAGTAATTATAATTCTATCAATATATCACAGTGAGCCCTCTTGTATAATATATACGATTCTCGAGAAATCATGTGGGTGGACTTAAGCGTTTGCCTGATAAAAGATTCCGTTTGTTTCGCATAGTATTTCAATTTAGTCTTATAAATCGTGTTTTATTATTTTGTGTTTAGATCTCACCAATGCACTGTGTTAAAGCTCTAACCGGGCACCTCGCTGGCCGGTATTCACGGACAAATCCGTATACTGTTTGAACCGTCTGCAGGAGCCACTTGGTGTTCCACCATTATCACCGTTGTATTTTAAATACATTCAACTGAATACGGTGCACATAATTTAGTTGATATAAATTTCAGTGGTGTTAAAATTATTAAACACTCTAGGATTCTAAAACCTCATCCGAAATGTCTTTCGCTCCAAAAATGTTTTAGTTTTGATGATTTTTTTGGTTGATTTTAGTGTTAATCCATATTATAATACAAATCCTTAACTGAATTAAAGTTCTTCGTTCACTACCTATAAATTGCATCAACTATCGGCCTGACGTATGTGATATTTGTGTTCAGGTCACACGAGAAAGATCAGCATACCCAACTGCGTGGAATTCCGTATCACGACCAACGCATGCAGAGGGTACTGCGAGTCTTGGGCGGTGCCGTCACCCGCGGACACTGTAATGATCAATCCTCACCAGCGCATCACGTCCGTGGGTCAATGTTGCAACATCATGGACACCGAAGACGTATGTATATTATAATTATCATAATTAGCCGTACGTGTACATCGATTAGAGGTTATAGGAGTAATGTTATGGGCATGGAGGCATGGTTTGACGTGGTTGAGTGAATATTTTTTTACTGGACACCTGTTGAGTTAAAAGGAATACTATTTTGAGTCCTGTGTGAAGTCGATTTGATTTGTTGGATGTTTTACAAATATGTAATGATAAAAATTGGTAAAAGTTAAATACGTTGAATGTATAACACTTTTATCACTTGTACAGTTCACGATCAACGTGTATTTTTGCAAATTTACTAGTTTACATTTATGCTTGTATTATGCTATTTTATTTTTTCACAATAATTCACATAACATTGTGTGTATATAGTTACAATTAAATTTAATGTTCATGATTGTGCATCAAAACGAAAAATATAACAATTTTTTATATCATTGTTTTTGAAATGCATTTCATTTCGGTGGAAATCAGGTTAAATGTTTCATGAATGCAAACTGTAGACATATTTTCCATTAAGTCATTCATTATAATACACATCTACGGTAAAAGGGAATTAAGTTGATTACATTTTTTACGATATTAATATGGACATCGAATTAAATCAAAGAACATATATTTTTAATCCAGGAAGCGATATTAATGTATTTCACATGCTCGATCGTGGACGTTTGACTTTAATCCTATAAGACGGTATGAAAGTACACAAGTACACGTGATGATATCTTCAACTTCCACTAATGTATTAACGTATAGTGTTTACATTTGTTAGTGTACTGCATGGCGTGGTATAATATTCATGTAACAAATACATATTATAGTCCTGTTAAAAAATGTAATCAACAATAAACTTAATAGTTTTCGTTCAAGGAACGTTATTTACAATTTTATTTTCATTTATCTTAACAGCTTACGTTTAAGCATTTGAAAATAGTCTATTAAAATTAATATATTATAATAAAAATGCTGTAAAGTGTATGTAGACTGTTTGAAAGAATTTTGTAATTTAGATTTGATCCAAGACTGTCATATAATATAAACGTATTATTGTTATACGTAAACGTTGTTAAAAAATAAAATAATAAAACTATATCTTTCATAAAACGTACCTATATATTTCCATAAGATATAAAAATGTTTATAAAGGAAGGTTATTGTTTTGTATAGGCTCAAGGAATTAAAATATTTAATATATACAACATGTGTCGTTTGGGATAAAAGCAAAATAAATAAAATCATACATAACATGCATCGAAACTTATAATTTCAAACAGTAAGCGGATATAATATAATATAATATAATTATAAAGAGGCATACATGAAACTTAATATGGCATCGTGTTGTATAGGATTAATGGTAGCGGTAAATGATCAATCATGTGTAACACATATCATCACCATCATGTGTTTTATAAGTTATATTCTTAATAAATGTATAGTTTAATTACTATTAATCATTAAACGTTTATTACGTGGATTTTTTTTAGTGGTAGTGGTTAGTTGATATGAATAAAGAATTTTGTTTTTATGAGTACGCAATTGTTTGGTTTCGTATAATTAGTGTGAAGTAAGATATTTTCTTGGTATAGGTAATTTCGTAACATTATTTGTTGAACGTATAATGTAATTCCCAGTCTTGTAAAGTATTCGAATACAAGTATTTGAATACATTTATTAAAATAATTTTTGAAATATTTTTTGGTATTCTAAATACAATTTTTTTAAAGTATTTTTTAAGTATTTTGAATACTTTTCAAAAGTATTTTTAACAATTTGTAAATACTTGTATTTAAATACCACAAAGTTCGTTTTAATAATTGTATAATCATAATAATTCTCTATCCTAATAATTGTTCCTACTTCTAAGAATAATATTCGGTTATTATTGATGAATCTAATAAGTAATAAAATAATAAGTTATTACTATAATATTACTAATTTTAAAACTGTTAAATTTCAAACCGTTTTAACGTTATCATAGATTTTTTTTTAAATATTATTTTGCTTAATTTTATATTAATAAGTATTAATTGTTATAGGTTGTGACAAATATCAATAAATAATAATGTAAATCATTTATTAAAATATGCAATGGTTATTATTTATATTGTAATTACAATTGGTAATATTTATTTTCTAAAAAGTAATTTATTTTTAACCATACCTGTATAAATTTAAAATAATATTATCACCTTAATCTTTAAGTTTTAACTCTAAAAATGTAATTTCATGAATTTCATACATTTTTATCTCATTATCAAGGTTATATTATAATATAATTATATAAAAAGAAAGCATTATATTAATGAGATTTAATTTATAAACACAAAAAAATTGTATAATAGAAAAAGTAGTATAAAACAATGTTAAAAATTTAAAAAATGCTACATCCAATTTTATATGGGTTTATTATTGTAATTTTTTAAATTTTTTCAAATAGTTCTATATTAATAGTTAATACCATTTTTTATTTATTTTTTTTGTCATTTAATTGTATTAATACTAGTAGATATATATAATATGTGAATGAAATATGTGAACATGACCTCTAAATAGTCAGACATGTTTTGTATTTTTCAAATTGTTAAATCTATAGTAATTAGTATCATAATATAGGTACCTAAACTGATATATAATCAGTGGCATAGACACAATTTTTTTCTATTGGGGGGGGGGGGGGTTAACTATAATATTTTATAATATAAAATTAAAAAAAATACTTGTATTTGTACTCAAATACTTAGTGAGTATTCGTGAAATACATTTTTATAATAGTATTTTATAAGTATTTTTAATACTATTTTATTCGAATACTAGTATTAGTATTTTAATACTTTTTCAAAAGTATTTTTTACAAGACTGGTAATTCCCTATTACACAATTGACTTGAAAATTACGTTTTACGTTCAACATATAATATCACGAAATTGCTTATGCCACAAAAATACCTTATTTCACCATATACTCATAAATACAATAGTGATACCAATGTATTTCAATGGAGTTGTAAAGATGTAATTTTAGTATCATTGCATCTTGTTAATAGACAATATTTATATTACATTTTAGTATGATACAAAATTTAATTATAGATGATACACTTAAAAAAAATACACTATCACAACCATTTGATGGATGTAATGAAATGCAATACACATGCAACATCCTACCCGGTTTTAACTATGATGCTAATAAGATGACCGTATTTCAATATGAAAAACGAATTATTTTCGTAGCTATAATGAATATACATACTCATGCATTCGTAATAGTATAAAACGTGAGTGAACACGAAATAGAGAAAAGCAATAAAAAAGAAAATTCATTAATATTCTAGAAAAATATAAACCAGAAAATGAGTAAAAATAAATTTTTATTTTAATCATAACTAAACAAAATTAACTTTGTTTTAATAATTAAAAAAAAAAAAATCTATGAAACAATTAGTTATAATAATTTTAATGAAAATCAATATTATAAAAAAGAAAAATAGTTTTCTCATAATTTATTTAATCGAATTCTCATTTCTTTTAACATATTGACCGAGTCTATGAATGTTGTAAATCATAATTTTTACAATGTTAAGTAAGTAGATAATCAAGAAATATTATTAAGATACTGATTTATAAAAATTATTTAACTTTTCTTGATATTTAAACTTTATATTATAATGAAGTTATTGTATTTATATACAAAATACGCTATACAATATTCATCAGTATCTGTTTATTAAAGATAAATCATTAAATATTGTATAATATTATATTGTGTAATGAAATAGTATTTATAGCTGTAATCGTAGATTTATTAAGTCCAATAGTTAAACGTACTGTATTTAGTACAACTTTTTAAACAGGCTTACCCATTTACTCAAAATATGATTTAATTTTTTTACATCTTATAGTATCCTGTGACAATATCAACTTTTTTTTTTTTAATGCGAAAACCATTTTTTTACGCAAGTAATTATCTAGTTAAATTTTTTTGGAATTTTTGATGTAACTTTGGATCAGTAATTTCGAAATTATTCAAATTTAAAAATTTGTATGTAAATTGTGAAGTAAACAAATTATGATTCCGTTTAAAAAACAAAATTTGATATATCTACATAATATTCCTTAAGAGTTAAGAGAATCTATGTATTAGAAAATATTGTAGTATACATACGTTTTTCCTAAATTATAATCCAAACAAGGGTTTTCGTAAATTATAAGCCAAATAAGGTGAGCATGCTAAAAATCACAATGTATATAGTAATTTTATTCAGACCATCGACGCGAAAGATAATAAGAAAAATCGCGCTCCCACACACCGACTGCACCCGTGGCGTCATCGTGTCGACGTATAAAACTCTTCGAACGTTTGAAAATACGTGAATGGCTTGCAAATGGTCCAGTTGAGAGATTTTTTCAGACGGTGATGTAGAACTAAAAGCATGTCATTCAAAAAATGTTTATGGATAGGTACTTTTCCAAAGGGTGGAAAAAATATTGAAATCGTTAAGACGAAACTTGTTCCCCCTCCACACGACGGCACCAACTTATTAGAAATCGGCTGTGAAAACGATGACAATCATGTGATAAATGATAATATAGAACCGATTGAAAGATTATTAAACGTTTCGAAAAGGAATGATGAATTTGGCACGAACGACGTAGTAACTCGTCGCAGTGTCCCTGACAGTGATATGACATACAGCAAACCGCTGTCCGAGAACAACGTAAGTGAAATTAATCCCTTCCCTAAACTCTTCAAGATTTCACGGACGATAAGCTTCCATTTTGAAAATATAACAGTATATATTTATTAAGTGTTCATACGCATTATATAACTACAGCTTCGCTTTGTAATTTGTTCATATCTTGTATAGTTATTTCATGACAAACAATTTTAAGGTTATTTTAAAAATATTTACATTTATGAGAAATTAAATTCGTGCCCACTGCATATTATTTTATTACATTTTCAACTATTTATTTATATAGAAGTCCGAAAGGTCTTAATCATTAATATCAAATAGTTTATTATAAAATGTCATGTTGGACAAAAATAGAATTTGTGTAAAAACCATTACACAGTATTAATAAAAATAAGCGATGATGGTTTTAATTTTTCATACCACATTACATTATCGAAATATACAAATGACTGTAATGTATTTGCAACACGAAGCTTAAGAGTCTTCTCTCTCAATAAAAAAATTAGTACTATTCTGTATCATATTATAAAAAATATAATACTAAACAGTTGATACATCGACATTCATATGAAGTGTACAGTAATATTTTCAATGGAGCATTATTATAAATATTATAATATTACTATGAAAAATTGAAAGCTTAGACAATGTTCTCCGAGAAACTTAAACATAGATATTGTACGTAAGACTAGGAGGAACTTTAAGCAAAATGGATTCTTAAATTTCAGTTACAAGATGGTATAGGTGCTTAATCATAATCTAATAAAAATTAAACCATGAATCATAGTAGTATGTTCTTAACAGTGTAAGTGAATCAACACAGATCGCATTTCATCGTGATTCCCATAATACGAAGTGAATATGGCTGCGACGGTTACGGAAAACAAACAAAACACTTGGGAAGTAATCTTTCACGTATTGACGAAATTCGAACGCACTCGAAATGTTAATGTGGTACATGTACTCACCTACATTATGGCAAGTGGACATACGCCAATTGTTTGAACCTGTTGCCGACGAAGACAGCATGGCCAGAAGGAATATTAACGTAGCACTTGTTCATCACCAACACTTGTCCATTTCGTCGCGGACTAGATCTGAAAAAAATGTTTAAATAAATATACCATCGAATACTTTCAATTTTTTTGAGCGTCAAAATATGTTTGATATTTTACTAGAAAAAATGCTAAAGATAAGCTCTTGAATATGTTAAAATTATTTGTTTTTTATAATTAACTAGTTGACCCGTGCCCATTTCGTTGAGTACCAAATATTTTAACTTGTAATAAAATCATATTGTTTGATTTTTAGTACTAAGTATTAGGATTTATTTTATGTTTATTTTATTTCTTGTTGGCTCCTGGTATGTATTTGGCAATTATGTTTATTTTTCATGATTTCTCTGTACACTATGTTTAATGTTGTGATATTGTCTGGTCGAAAAATTTATCAGTTTTCTAGTTCCAACTCGAGAGAAGCCAACATATAATTGTCCATGGAAAAAACATTCCTTTTCAAGTCAATGTTATCACAAAGAATGTTTGGATTTGGAATTAATTTATTGTGAGAACAAATGGAACTTTGACTGGAAACGACAGCCTTTTGAACGATATTGGCAAATAAGTCGGAATCATGAGTATCCGTAGAATATAAGCTATTTGTTCCACTGCTGGATTCCACATCCCCGTAAGGATGGTCGCCACAATTATATTGTTCCATAACTTACGAGTATTAACAGTTTTCATTCTAATAAAATTTTTAATTTTCCTGAATTATTTTTTCGATGTTGGATTTTCTTTGATACGCTTCTATGAAAGCTTCAAGTTGTTGTTTGTTTTTTTTTAAATAATTTATCTCATCATTGTGTATTTTTTGTACAGCTATTCGTTGTTCAATTTCTTTTCTTTGAATCATTTCATACGTTGCAATTACTGTCGCTAAATCGTCTTCAATTTTTTTTTTTTTAGTATTTTTTTTCAGTGAGGTTAATTGGTTTTGCGCGTATGATCTTTGCTCTACTGGTAATAGTTTCCTTATACCGAAAGTTATACTACATTCATATAATGTTCGATATGCGTCTATTCTCATCTTATATTCGTCGCGAACTTTCATTAATAAAAGTCCACGTTCTATATTGTTAATAGTAACCTAAAAATATATTTTATGTATTCAATCAATTAATTAAACGTAATCTATAGTATCAATTTTTAAGGGTAAATGCTACCTGACGAATCATTTCATCGAAACACTGAGAATAGAGTTCCATCCTAATCGGGCAAATACCCGTTTCTCGAGCCTGTAACTGTTTTGAAGTTATATCTAACATTATTCTCAGTTTAATTGTATCCGTCTTAGTAACTGGTTGATTTAAAACTTGTTGTTTCCAGAGTTGACCGTTTTCTTTCCATTCTTTCGGTGGAAAAATACTATTTAAAATTTCATCAAATTCTTTTATTTTTTCATTTGTAGCTTTGTCATTATTTGCTCCAAATTCCTGTTTTATAATATTGTATCGATTGATTTACAAGCTATATCAATGACATCAACGTATTTGTTATTTGTTATTGTCAACATACTTTTCTTTGTAATTTTTTTTCTTCTTCTTTGATCAATATTGGATCACTATAGCGCACTAAATTAATGTCCAGTGGTACTATTTTATCTCCCATAGCGTAGGATATAGTATAAATAGATTTTTGTTATACTTTTATTTTCAATATAACTTATGATTAGTTTTATTTTAAGGAACTTAAATAATATTTAAAATACACAATTAGTTGAACCAAATTTTACATACGATTTAATACATTATAATATTTACCATGACAAAAAAAAAAAATATTGATTAATACAATGCATAGATACCTATTAGTGGTCCATATGATACATTAATTTTACATAATTGCATGTACACATAATTTATCATGGAATAGATAAAATACAGGTAAATAAACAAATAATAGATTAGGTAATAAATTTATTAATTCATCTTAATAAAGACTTTTATGGCTTACATGTAATATTAGTTACTATTATATGTGTTTTTGTATATTTAAATATGCATCACTTAAATGACCTTAAAAATCATAAACGGTATACAATTAAATTATGAATACTTTAAAAAAAACACCAAAATTCTTTACCAAATCACAATGTCTGCTTAAAAGTTTTTCAATTTAAATAGTCATAGTTTGAATTGTTATATACAATTTCTACTTATGATCATCAGTCTCACAAAAGTACTATTTGATCTATAAGCAATTATCATAAAACTATGTTGAAATCCAATAAAGTATCAAGTACTCGTATCAATAAATTTGATTATTTTTTGTCGATTTTTCTTCGTAACCATCCTTTTACGTATTCTAATTACATAAAATATTGTATCATAAATTCGACAAGGTGCGAATGTTCGACATTACTATCAAAAACCTGTATATAAATCATAGAATTTTAAAAACTGTGACGTCACTTTGAACCGGTCGTGAAAACCCCTGAAACACAACTACGGTTGCTATGGTTCATGTTTTCCCTCGTTCACTGTACACGTGTTTCATTATCGTTAGGACGTGACCGAGGTAACCGGTAGTCATCATCTTATAAACAAGATATCCGACGAATGAAACCGCCTGTGTTTACGTGGGAAACAGATTTGGTGAATGTAGTGAGATGGTCGCCCTGGGCCCGGTAACGATGAGTGATGGCGAAGAGTTAACGAGGTTGACGATCGTACGAGGTGTACGAATTTTTCGACTACGAAAAGTTAACTCGTTTACGCGCGACAGTCGTCGTCCGAGAGCCTCCAGCGCCTTTACACATGTACGTACGTCACACGACATATTATCTATATTATTATGTGTGATGTGTGTAGGGTCTTTCAGAAAAACGAAATTGTTTTGAAATAACTCACATTGAATTACAAAAGAAAAAAAAACATATCTACTGCTGAAAACAAAATCTACTATAAAATATGTCATTAGAAATCTATAGGTTAAAAATATTATGTTTAATGATTAACGTCCATAAAGTGATAATTATTTGTACACACATACATCCTTAACATTGAATGCTAACGTTATGAACGTGGCTCTTACAAAAACTTCCAAAATCCGAATTGTGCAAGAGTTGAAGGCATCTACTTATCGATCTGCCACTCGCATCAATTGCGGCTACTGCAATTTAGCGCAACAAATATGGAAAATATAACCGCAGACGGCCCCGGTTTGGTTGACGATTAGTTAATATCGAACGAGATAATATATTTCCATTTCACACATGTTATTACATGTTTTTGATAACCGAGTACCCGGATATACCCTGGTATTACAGGTATTACCCAATTTACAAAATTTCGAGTACCCGTTATGATTTGTAACTCGTTATTTACTTAGTCAATAGACCACAGTTACTTAAAATATTTGTACACAAGATGATGACCAGTTGTTTGATAACAATATACTATTGTTGCACTTGTTTCATTATATCTACGTATGATCGTGAATACTTATTGTCTGCATAGGTATACCTAGTATACCTACACAGTCAATAAGTGTACCTGGTATACACATGAAAGATAATGACTATAGCCACTACAGTTGCGTGACCTGCAAGGTTTTAATATAGGATATAGCTTTATTTGAACCTGACATTTTTAAAATTTTTTATAGAACTAAAATTCAAAATCATCATTTTTTTCCCTTTTACCAATATATTGAAACTATGAGAATTGTACTTAAATTGTGCAAAGCTTAATACATCTAAAAATATATGATGATATGATGTGTTTTCAATAAAAAAAAAAATAAATTAGTAAATAATCGTGTAATGAAACTGCGAGAGTTATTTCAAATATAACGCATTTTTTCAGAAGATCGTATATACTACTCGTATGTATACAGAGGACATATTAACTCGTTATTCGTTTTGGCTCCGGTTTTGTACAGGCCGAGGAAAAACAATGAGCAACGAAGCGCGGTCGCTGAGAAAGGAGTAGGCAATTGGAGTCGCGTGGGTGATTTCCCTGGGGTCGTTCGTATACGCAAACACTCGTACACCTATTCTGATGTGTATAAAATATAATATAAGGTTTTTTAGGTATGAAATATTATATAGTAAGACGGTATGATTGTATTATATATATAAATGTATTGACGCGTGTGTTGGGTTAGGTTAAAATATGCAGTGCATAGTAATAGTCATAATAGTCATAGTATGTAATCGCGTTTGAGTTCAATTCAGTAGTTATTTTTTCGAAGACGTATTATTCGGTACAAACGAGTGTATATGTTACTGGTAATATGGATTATTCAGGTATTTTTCAATATGCTAATTTTTTATATGATATATTACACTAAGATTCTTATAATTACTATACATTATTACTCATATTACAGACAGAATTTAATTTTTATCTATTATTATATTATTACTATTATATAAATATTTTGGACTTACAAACACATTTTAAAAATCTTTGGTCAATTCTTGTGGATTGCATTTTTATCAACTCGTTTTACTGTTCATCAGATAAAAAACTAGTATTAGTGGCCAAATTTTTCAAAAAAATTTGTAGTTTGTTATAAAAATTTGACTTTATAGAAATCGTATATATAGTTGCAACACTATAACAAGACACGAAAATTACGAAAAAATTACAATATTGTAATTATTAGTATGTTCAATATTGTACCTCAGAATTATTATTATAGTAGTAAAAGAATCTTTATTGTGTTAAATCGTGCACGCACATTTATGATAAACGGTAAGTAAAATCGTTAGTAATAGGTGATGCGCAATTTTATTTGTTTTCATCATATTGCCTACTCCACGTTTGGAATTATACATAATACCTAGGCAAAGCTTATATTATGTATATTGTCGAGTGATTTTTGGCATTTTGTAAAATACCGGATTATCCATACTGCCTACACAAATACATTTAATGCCAAAACACAACGAATTTCTGACCAATCCCCTTACTGTTCGAGAATTTATTATCCGTCCAAGTACTCAATTTTTCGTTTTCGTTACTACCTATGCCGTCGAAATAATATTGACATTTAATACAACGATCCGGTTACAACGCGTTTAATTTACCGAGAGATTTATTATCGGTCGACTTTTTAATTATATATATATATATTATATATATTTAATACAAACTGATGAAGCTTGTAATTTGGTACTTGTGAGATTACGACAAAATAAAAAAAATAAAAAACAAATGTTTTAGTGTCGCTTTACGTATTTTATTAAAACCGTTTGTGGAGTATGAAGTAATGGAGTAATGACACAAAGAGACGGCGTTAGTCATTATAATACCTGTAACCGCTCTGTTTGGAAGAAGATTTTTATACAGAGTGCACGGCAAAATCGTTTTCTCCAGTCACCGTTAATCCCCAATTGACTGCTGCACGATTCAGTAGAATTACGTACGAAAAATTAGAAAAACGTATGTTGTTAATGCATCGAGGTTTGTGAGAAAAAAATAAAAATAAAAAACGGAAATAGTCAAATCGTACTTCTTATATGAATTTAAATGGTCGGACTGCACTTAGGTCAAAGACAGGTAATGAAATCATACCTTCATCATAAATCTAATAATATTACATTTTTAATGAATTATCGTTTGAAGTAAATGTTTTCCAAGTTTATTTTCGATAAATGGTTATAACAAATAAATATGTAAAAAAATTATTACTATTTAATTTTTCTGATGACGTCTGAGATGTTGAGTGAATTAGGTAGACGTAGTTAGCGGTTTTCAACGTAAAAAAAAAAAAAAAAAATTAAATAAATAAATAATAATAATAAAAATACACATGTATAACTAATATATTTTTTTTTGTATTAATTTTATTATTTCATACGTTTTTCTTGAACTAGTGCAGTTCAACAATTGTCACTAACCCAAGTAGCTGGAATAAGTGCCGTTCGATCTTAACCAAGAAAAAAAAACAAGTAAAAACAAAGCACCGCAAAAGAATGTTTTAATTCGCATCTCGATTAACTCTAGTAGGTACATCGGTAACCGTTTCAAGATCCAATTTTAATACGACCTTTACAGAATAATATATTTTAGACTTTAAGAATACAGTTTATAATGTCATGGTAATGTAATATTAAGTTATGTTATGATATTATGACACATGTACGGTGTCAAACTTAGGTGATGTATACGTTTTTCACAAACATATTTTTGCTCTGTTAATCATAACGTGTTTCTGATCGCTATTTTCCGACTACTGTGGAATCGTATAGGTATAATACTTACTCGTATAGTATAGGCGATACGTAGTAAACATTGAAATATTAAATATGTCTTCGAGCGCGTTATAGCCCTAGGGGCCTGTGCACTCGTAGGATGTTTATATTCGTAACGCCGACACGTAATTTCACTACTCCCATTGACACGTACTTGTTGCTGCGAAGTTTAGGATGGTGGCTGCTGAGCAGTTGTACTTCGAACGTATTACAGTCCGTCAACTCGCAGAAATGTAATGTTATCGCAGGCGAGTTCCTGAGATGTCCACAAGAGTCGGTTCATCGTAAAGTCGTTAATTATTGTGTACATTTTACTGTCGTCGTTGTTCGTTTCACGTCTAATTCAGCGTAATAGAATGTTTGATGTGATTATTCTCCGATAAAACGAGTTAATTATCACGGTTTTTAATTTACAAAAACACGCATTGCACAACAATTATTGTTCCCCGAGAAGATAATCGTCTCAGATGACGCGTTCAGAGGAAATATTATTACATAGGAATTCAAACACACAAACATACCGTAGAAATTCTGCTTTGAAAAGTTATCTCAAATAATCTCAAAAACATTTTTGATTCATTTCATCGGTAAGCTACGTCATCTGTGTTAGGGTTGTGACTAATAATTCAAAAACGATAGCAGAATTTTTTATGTTATTCCATCCGTTTTAAACACGTTTTGTAACTTTAAGTTCTATAAAAGATCATGTTATATTAAGCGTAATTATATGCACTAAAGATAATTCATAAAGTGTGCACTTGATTTGTTAAAATGTGAATAATAAATTTTACTGAAAGCGAGAAAAATGTCATTATTATTTTTATTATCATTTGTGCAATGTATTCTATCAACTTTTGTTAATTTGTCTACATTAGGTATGTAATATATATTATATAAAAATATATAAAAACATAAGCTATTATTTTTATTATAATTTTATATAATATTCACATTTTACCACTTTTAAGAATATGCGTAAAATAGCGCCAAAAACATAAAAATAGTAAAACGATATATGTAGATTCGAAATATGCAAAAATATTCTACACAAATGTCGTATTTCATTTCGGGGATATTTGAAACAAATTTATAACTTATTTGGAAATTTTTAGGATGTCTCAAAAGAAATAATATGCAAACGATACGAGCCACGAGTCATTGTTGTAAAAATACACTCAAACGTAAATGATAATAAAGAAAAAGAACAGAACGATGTGTACGAATGAAAACATTCGGTTAACGGACGATTCATGTCTAATATTATGAAAATATTTCATCATATTACACGCATATAATATTTGTCACAAGCATGTACAAATACACTCGTATTATGTTCACCCATCCCGCACGCCTTAATTACATCGTATATTATTTACTTCTATTAACAAATGATATCTACCGCATTTGTATGCAATTTATGAAAACATATATCTGAATTGTCACGAAAGAGATTTTTTATTTTCGGTCAAATCGATGAGGTGCGGAATAGGGGTGTGTAACAAGGCAACGGGTCACGTGATTGTGATGCACATGGAATGAGGACTTTGGAAGTGGGAAGAAAAATGACGAGATACGCCTATTCATAAACGTACCGTACACGTATATAATAAAGTACCACCCGGCGCGCGTCAACGTGTATTTTTAAACAAGTGGTGAGGGGGTGCTAGGGTGCTGCGCACGTTTCTCCTTCGGTAAGCCTTTTTTCCATCGAATCACGTGTCCTATCAATAACGACGTCTCCTGCCGGGGCAAACATAATGGAAAGGTAATTGTACATTAATTCGACCGTCGCACGAGCTTTGTGCAACCGAGACGTACCCGTTACTCCTAGTACACACGTGAATATTTATAATACGGTTGTATTATGCACGATATTGTATCCGATCATCGGATATCTGTCTGATCGTGTATTCGCAGTCGCCGTATGGAAAAACACCCGGACGGTATTGGCGCCGCAGCATCAGTTGGTAGTTATTCTTACAACGCTTGCTTATGTGTGTAATTTGTGTGCAATAATTATTATTGTATTATCACTGTTATGATTGTAATATTTTACGGTTAGCGTTCAAAAATTGAGTTGATGCGAAGTGCTGAAAAATAATAAAATTGGAAAACCCGTTAGTTCCAGTCGAAACAGTTTTTATCTATTGTTAAGTCTAAACTTATCGCTCTCACCCATTTTCAAAAAAAAAAAAAAAAACAAAAAATCATAAGAATTCAAGGATTTCTAGATGTTTTAGTTATACCAGCCATGGTTGTCGATTCAAGAAACGAAATATGGTACGAAATATTTGTTTCACAAAGAAACATTATACCATATTATTATAAATGTGTACTCTTTGGTTTTTAAAAATTATCTCCTCCGTAATTTCGGTTTGGGTCCACTTCTGTCTATCGCACGCGGCTTCGAAAATTGTTCAATTAATATTATCGCTATTATCTATAGCAGTGTTTCTCAACCTTTTTACTGTGGCGACCCCTTTTTTAAATTTAAATTTTTTAGCGACCCCTACATATATATTTTTACATACTCGCTTAGATTATCATTATAAATAATCTAAAGTCTATAGTTACTACAAGTACTGTACACGAGAAATATAAAAGATACATATTATAATATTATATTTATTTAAAATTAAAAAAAACGTACATTAAATATTTCATTTTATTATATAAATATATTTTTATATTAATATTTTTAATGGCTTGGTTGTTGCTGTTGATGTGATATTATTTCGTCAATTCTTGGTTTAATTGACTTCGTCAAGCTAATTCTCATAGCCGATGAAATTTCCAGACGGTTTCTAGTTTTATTTTTTATTGTTGTTAATGTGGAAAAACCATTTTCACACTAATATGTAGTAGAAAATGGAATAAGTAATTTTAATGCTTCTTCAGCCAAACTAGGATATTCATTTTGAACCTTTATCCAAAATTGACCTATATTTTTATTGCTTCTGAAAATCTCGTGTAAGCCCACATCTGCATTCAATTCAATCAACTTTTCTTCATTTGTTAATGATAGTATATTTTGATCAGATTGTACGAATGGATTTATTACCCAATTACAATTTTTACGAATGTCTTTTGTGGGGTCGAAATATTTGGACATTTTTTCTCTTAATCTACCTAAGTGTTCTTCTATGATAATACACATTTCATTTATTTCATTTTTTGTTAATATATTTTCCTGAGTCATGTTAAAAAAATTTGGAAACATATCAAATGTGTAGTTTTTTACTCGATTTGTCCATAGTCTTATTTTTTTAGGAATGCGTCAATTTTGTTGTACGATATAAAAAGATTAGTATGTGGACCTTGCATACTTAAATTTAATTCATTAAGAATTGAAAATATATCGCAAAGATATGCAAGTTTGGCTAACCACACATTATTTTCGAAATAATCACTAAGTGGTGATTTTTTATCTCTTAAAAATATTTCTACTTCCGTTTTCAGTTCAAATAACCTAGTCAAAACTTTTCCTCGCGACAACCATCGAACATGAGTGTGTAATAGCAAATTTTTAAAACCTGAACCCATTTCTTCACACATCACTTTAAAAACGCGAGTGTTTACGGCACTAGCTCGAATAAAATTTACTATTTTTATGCATATATTTAGAACGTCAAATAGGTTTTCGTTCATATCTTTAGCGGCTAATTGCTCACGATGGATGAAACAGTGTGTTGATATAATGTTTTTATGAGCAATTTGTTCAACGCGTGTGACAAGGCCATTAAATTTTCCGGTCATAGCTGCAGCTCCATCAGTACAAATACCGATACAGTTAGAAAATTGTAAATTAATTTTTTGGAAATGAGATGAAATGGTTTTGAAAATTTCTTCAGAAGTACAGTATGTTTTTAAATTTAAGCAACAGAAAAACTCTTCTTGTATATCGTTCAGATCAGTATCTACATACCTCACATACATCAATAATATAGCTTCATTATTTATATCAGTAGATTCGTCGAGCTGTATTGCGTAAAAAATTGATTTTTTTGATTTTTTCACTAAGCTGATTTTCAATATCATTAGACATAGTATTTATTCTTCTACTTATCGTATCATTAGACATAGGTATTTTTTTAATCTTTGTCACGTGCTCATTACTAAATAATTCTGTACAAATATCAATCATACACGGTTTTAACAATTTTTCCCCAATCGAGTATGGTTTTTTGATTTAGCTATGTGTAAGGCTGCCAAATAAGAACATTTTAGGTAGATTTTGTCTTCGACCGTATAAGTATTTATCATTTTTTTATTTTTTTTTTAATTCTTCGAATTTTCTTAAAAAAAAAGTCCCTTGTATTATTTTTATACTGAGCATGACTAGTTTCCACGTGTCTAATGAGCTTATTTGGTTTTAGTGATGCATTTGCTAATGTCATACCACAAATAACACATTGAGGAACATCCTTTCCATTCACGTTTAAGTTTGTAAAGCCATATTCAACGTAACTATCTTTATATTTTAATATTTTTACCTTTTTGAGTGATGGTTCATCAACATTTTGAGTAGTATCCAAATTATGTTTTTTTGTAATATTTGAGTTTTGATTATCAGAAGTCGATGTATTGTGCGGTTGTTTGAAAAAGTTCGTCATTTGCGACTGTTTACTCATATTAGAAATATTTTATAATAATACATAAAGTCAAATAAAGATAAAGTGTATAAAAATGTGAAATACAATATAAAAATGCAACTTATTAACCTATATTTTACAACGGCGCACGGCACGGCGGTGTTAACGATGAACTGTGACATAAATATATAATAATATAATATGCGACCGCGGCGGTGGCCTTATCTTAGGTTGATACTTGATAATCTATATTCGACGTTTATTATAGATTCTTTAATGGACGTCATAGAGTAATATCGCTTTAAGAATGATAATAGTGTGTTTTCCATTTTAATATAAATAATCTATACTCGTAATAGGTATGTAATATAATAATATTTTATTGATTTTATTTTTTTATTATTTGAGCTTTTAATTTTCGCATTGATTTAAATCATTCGATTGCGACCCTAAATAATAAGTTGGCGACCCCCAGGTTGAGAAACACTGATCTATAGTTTGCAATCCATGAATTGGTTTACGTAGCCATTTTTCTCTCATATTTATCGGCCGCTTTTCTTTTCATATGCACACATTAGTGTAACATCCTTGGTAATTTGTATTATTTTTTGAGCATTATTATTGTTATATTAAATTACATATAATACAAAAAAACTATGCACTTAAAAAAAATTGTTTATATAAATAATCTGTCAAGTACCTGTATATAATTTTAAGACTTAAAATTAAACTCACTGTTAAATTATTTTGATGAATATCTAATTAGTATAATCATGTGTTATTGTTACTTACTATGCTAAATATTTATCATTTTAACCTATTATAATTTACTGTGTTTCTTAGAACAAACTTCTTCAAACAAGTTAAATCTCACTGTGTTTTTATTATGTTGTATATATTATTGCATAAAACGATAGTTAAGCATAAGATTTTGATTCATTTGTTTAAACACTACCGAATATTTATGTGTCAATTCACATATATTATGTCATTATTAGTCATTCATTTTGTAAATTAATATTTATTGTATATGTATTACTATATATTTCTATGATGACACGTGTCTGTTGAAATATGTTGGATCCGATTAATACTAAACAATGTAGTACCAAGTAGTAAAAAAGAATAAACTCTTGCATTATAGATAAATATAAATAATTTCTAAAAAAAAATTGTTTATACATTAAATTATAATGGTTTAGTATATCATTTAAAAGGATTTTATAAATATATATAATAAGTATTAATCATAAAAGGTCCTGTTGTTTAAATTTATTTAAATGAGTATCGCATACTTAAGTGATGAAATAAAACAAAATTAAATAAATGGTTAATAGGTACTCGAAAATAAATACATAAATAAATATTTTGTACAGTTAGTGTTAGTTAAACAAAATAAACTTTTTTTTTCATATTCAGTGGCGATTTTTTTTTTTTTTACTTTATGATTTACCAGACGATGTATTTTTAATTCAAAACTGGTTGTACAATACACATATCTAAATACTCCAGAATTCGTATTTTATTTATTTATTCATTTATTTCTTTATATAAAATATTTATTTATATATTTACAAAATTAAGTTACATAATAAATTTACAAAAATCTAGTTTTTTCATTATAATAAAATAATATAGACTCCTTCAGGAAAGTTTTAAAATTAATTTTTAATCAATCGACTAGAGCAAGTCTTCCAGTTAATGCCAGCAATATTAAAGTTTTTCGAACTTAAATAAAGTTCTAGTTTAGTATCTTTATAACATATTAGGGTTCAATAATAGAAATATAATACATAGTTCATCTTTTTGTTAAAATGTGCTTTGTTTATTTTGTCTTACACTTTTTATTAAAATATACAAAATCTATGTACACTGTAAAATGTATTGAATATATAATGATTTTTTTTTTTAAACTTTTTTAATCAAAATTAATTATAAAAATGTTTACAATCACGGACATTTAAATAGCTAATATAGCTTAATTCTTAAGTTGGATTTGCACGAGGTTCGGCTTATTGAATATTCTATCAAGGGGTTTATTTTATAACATTTTTATTTGATTTGATTTTATTTCAATTTAAAATCATTGATAAATATAGTGTTCTAAAATTAAATTCGATATTTGGATAGATTATAACTTTTATAATAATGAAAGTAAACATTTTTTTTAAATATATCGACAAAAATAATATAATAAGTAAGCTAAACAAGATTCTAGAGAGTTAAAGCTTTATATCATGAGATGTTAATAGATATAAAAAAAATATACACTAGATTAGAAGTAAGAATATTAAATATAGCGTTGTTCCAATATTTATTTTATACATTGGAGTGAGAAAGGAACAAGAAGTAAAAAAAGTGGTTTTAGTAATTAAAATTCTGTATTGAAATAGTTATGTTCTGTAATTATTATGATTGAATATTTGAATATGTGAAGTGGATTTACTAATTATTACTATTCATTATTTTGTTTCTAGGTGGAAGTCAACGTTCTCTGTTTGGAAGGAGTTAGAAAACTGGTATTTAAATCTGCGTTGAGCTGTTCATGTTACCACTGCAAGAAAGAATGATTTTTTTCTTTGAAATCTCATCACATTATGGACACATAATATTTTTGATTAGCATTTTTAAATATGACAAACGTCTATTACATACCTAATACTCTATAGTTACTGTACTAACACTATTACCATTATTATTGATTGTTTATTATATACTTAATTGTTGTACAGTTCAACATTTAATGTTGAGGACAAATATAATAAAATATTAGTTGAACTTATAGATCTGGTTATTATTATTAAATTTCAAAAAATCTAATAATGTTTAATTTGTTTAATAAATAAAAAAAGAATAAGAATGAACATATGCAATGCATAAGTTATTATTTTTTCTTTCCTTTTTATTTACGTTATTATTTATTCTGTTTTTGAAATATTATTTTAAAATAATATTTTATAGATAACAACTGTCTATAATATTTTATTCTCGTCATGACGTAAAATGTATTATTTTAAATATAACTATAACCATGCGAGTTTCATAACCTAACCTAACCATAATAGTTAATTAAATTAAAGTTAATGCTAGATCTTAGTTCGTGTTGAGACACCGTACAATCCACAAGTATATTATCTCGCAAACACTTTTATTTGCTCCCGATAGCAAAGTCTAGTACTCAAAGTGACGCCCAGCGCTCGCTGCGTTATCTTAAACCAATGGTAATGTATAATCTATATTACCTACGTCTCAAATCCAAAAACTTCATTAGCTCTCTATCGAAACCAATATGAATAATAATCGTCAAATAAACAGTCCTAATAATAAAATTAAAAACAAAACGAATGAAACCGTTCCACCGCTTCATATCTCAAAAACAATTACAAAAATGAATTTAATTGCTAGTACTTCAAACACTGGAAGGTGAACATATCCAAACAAACAACTACTCTCCAATTCCTCAAACGCATTGTCCAAACCTTTATCTCCAAACACTGATACAAATATTAAACAAAAAAATAATAAAAAGAAAATCTTTGCTACACGCAACACGTTCGAACTATTTGCCCAAGACGATTCATTTGACCGTCTACTACTGAAAATATACCTACCTACTCTCATCAATTTGATCCCAAAAGTGAAAAAATGGGAAATAAAAATACAACTATTAAACCTCCTTCTCCTATATTTGTTAAAGGAGTCGAAGATTTTCCCCCACTATGTACGGCCTTAATTGAGCTAATCGGTGTCGACAATTTCATTTGTAAATCTACAACTAACTCTTTGAAAATACAAACTATGGACCCTAGTGCATACAGAGCACTAGTTCATTTCCAAAAATCCGAAAAAGCCGAGTATCATACTTATCAGCTTAATGAGGACAAATCTCTCCAGATAGTAATACGTAATCTTCATATCTTCAACCATCCACGTCTCTAAATCTAATAAAATACGAGTTAGAAGTTCATTTCTAAGAGGTTAGGCAAGTTTTCAATGTGCTACACAAGGTCAATAAAAATACCCTTCCATTATTTGTTGCTGATCTTGAACCAATGCCGAAATCTTATGAAATTTTTCAACTTGAACATGAGTCATTGCTCTGAAGAATCAAATAATAAAAATTTTACTTTGAATATTTTTGGACTTTTTTTTAAAATAAATTTAAATTAACGAATTATTTTAAGCAAATATAAAGTGAATTACACAGTATTTTTAACTCCAATAACAGTAGGTATAGGAATATGTTTGTTAAAATCCACATACAAATTTCAGACGCTGCTACAAATTTGAAAACATTGAAAAATTGTTTTCTTCATAATATAATATTGTATCTACATAATTGTATCGTATATAAATTAATTATATATATTTACTTAAAAATTATATTAAATATTTATACATTTTACAGTTACTTCAATCGCATAAATACCTGAGCCTTAATTATAATAATATTTAATTTATGGATACCAGAAGGCAATAAATTACTATGTATTTAAACATAAATAACAATGGTAAAAAAATAAATAAACATAAACGTAAAAATAAAAACCCATAATAATAAATTAATGACCCATAATTGATTAAATAATTTAAAATGTTATTATGGATTATGTTACAAAACGGAAAAAAAAATCAACAGCATGAGTTTTATTATATTAAACCAACAACCTATGAATCGAAGTTAAGTGGCCGTACAATTATTTATGATTTGAGAATTTGCGCGTTGGATGGCTCATTGAGTTGTAATATGAAACTGCCAAATTAAGTAATCTTAAGATATGATTATCATCGATAATGCCATTAATTATACTATTAATAAATATGACATTAAGATAAAAGATCCATATAACTTAAATTTAGTATTCATATATGGGTTGTAGGTTATATACTGTAAATTATATTGTACTAACTTTCGATTTTAACTACACGATGATATCGATATTTGATTTAATTTATTTAAATTTCAACGGTTTATAGGATCCAATTAAAATGCTCACAAATATATAATAATGCAGTGATATAGTACAATAGAGTGGAACCTCAATAAATCGAAATTCAAGGGAAATACAATTTTTTCGACTTATCGAGGTTTTCGACTTACTAAGGTTTTCAAGTTAACAATGTTTTAAGAAGAAAATTCGACTTTGTGTTTTTAAAATATATTATTGTTTTTATAACAATTACATATAATTGTGTATTATAATTACCATAACATTATTATTAAAAAAATATGATAAAAATGTGTAAAACATTACAAGGAATAATTTGATATCTGACTCTGAGTTAGGTTCTTGAACATGCTAATCATCAATAGTATTTTCTACCACATTTAAAGCAGAATACACTTTATTATCCACATTACTAGATTGTTTGGTGAATGTCCTTAGCAACGTGAGAGCAGGTTAGCTTTTGTTTTCTTCACTGAAAATTCTGGATCAGATGATTCTTCGTCGAGACGTATTTTAAAATGTTCAAGCCAACCACTATTGGCTTTGACTTGTT
This sequence comes from Sipha flava, assembly GCF_003268045.1. Taxonomy (NCBI): domain Eukaryota; kingdom Metazoa; phylum Arthropoda; class Insecta; order Hemiptera; family Aphididae; genus Sipha; species Sipha flava. Next base: position 116,127 of record NW_020272927.1, read on the forward strand.
CGTGGCCTAATAATTTTATAAAATTTTCTATTTTTTATTTTAGAATAGGATCCCCGATACTGACTTCAGGTATTTTCGAATTCACACCACTAACAGCACACGTGTAACCAATCGATTGCAACTAAAAATAAGGAGTGCAGTAATAATAAACCAAATGAAACGAAAAAATTATCTATAGTTTTTCTTTCGAGTAATTCACGTTTTCAACTTATCGAGGTTCCACTGTAAACACTTTAAAAACAAAATTTTTATTTTCAAAAAATTATTAAAAAGCTTACACTCATTATATGGCCGACTTGCTTCTCCAAACCGAAACTCCAGTCGAACTTAAAATATGCAATTTCACCTACTTAGTAGGTATACTTTTTGTTGGACTCACAAGGATAGTATGCAAATGAATGAAGTAAATTAACATTCATTTTGGCTTTTATATATGCCATAATTTACTCAGAATGGATAAATGTTAGCTGTTTCCATTAGTTCTGTAAGAGTAGTTTTGATTTTTATAAATGTTGAAACGATGCACGTGCTTCCCTGGTTGAAAGATATATTTCTAGAACACTGTTCCGATTATTGTGGTTATTATGTAAAATTTTTCATTGTGGGTTTATTTACGAAGAAAATGCACACGGGTCGTCGGCGTCACATATCGTTTCGAAGAAGTAAAATGATCGATTCTTTTTACCTCTCAGCCTATTAATGTAATATTATGTTAGATATACGTGATGACGTCTTGTTATTTTATTTGTTTGAATTAAATGTTTACTTTTATTAAATAAATGGAATATTATTAATAACAAAATTGAATTTATGCAACAAAAAAGTCAAAATTTGTATTAAAAAACATGAGATATTTAACAAAACAATCGGTGTTTTACTTACATTTTTAATTACTAATTAATAAATATTTATCAAATCATCTTCATTGTTGTCACCTTCAAAACAATTGAATACAACGTACATTTGGAGATTGTCGTGGTCCGGAATGTCGCGGCCCGACGCACGGTAGAATAGTTATAATTACATGTAACAAGAAAACAAAACACAGCGGCAAAAGGTGGTAGTGGCTGGTGAGCCTTATATTATTTTACCGAACAATACTTGGAAGTAATAATAATAATGATAATAATGATGAGAATATCTCACTGTGAAATACAATGACAAAAAAAATGTTAGGAAAGAAGCTGTGTCACAAGAATAATGTAATGTCGTATACATCCACACTCGGGCACGGTGTTCACAGAACAACCCGACCGGACCGGTTGAATAGTATTCCGTGCGGGCGTCGTCGCGACCGTTCGCGTCCCCTGTCCATTGGTAGATGTGGAGGACGGGGGTCGCGGCGGCGTTGCGTGCCGTGGTCTGGTGGTTGGTGAGAGAGATAAAGGCACGGTCGGCGGCAGACGTTTCGATAACGGCTGCCGTACGGGTCCGCGTCAAGATTTTCAAATTTTAACGTACGACGGTTAGGTTTCAAAGTCGACTCGTAGAAACTGATGGTACGATCATGGGCGTAGTATGCATGGGTGTGAGGGGGCTGTAGCCTCCATAAAAATTCCTGTAGCCCTCTCATTTTATCTAAAATTAATAAGTTTTAAATGTTTTTATAATTTTTCCTAAAATGCATCAAGCTTTAAATATTAGTAGTCTATTGTGTATTAACAATTATTATACTAACATACATAAGACTACTTATTTTTATCATATATTTGTTATTTATAGATCAACGTCGTATTCATTTTTTTTGAATTTACCCTTTACGATCGTCGAGCCATGCATTGTCGTATCGTCCGATGATAATATTATAACGATAACGAATTATTATTCGTTATAATTCGTTATTCATTATTAATAATATGTATGGAACACACACACACAATAATTATTTATTTGTCGGTATTTTTTTCGATATTTGTGACTGGTCTGTCTTTGTTGTTTTATCGTATACTGCTAATCACACAGACGTCTGTCTTATATTTACTATAAAGCATATTATTTCATACATTTTTAATTAATTTTGATAGGTACCTGTTTCTTTTTTCTTGTTTTTCTTATTTTTTATTAAATGTCAAAAATGTTTGTATGTTTATTCAGTATATTTTTTAAACGTGTTAACTAGGTGACATACATTTCGCCCAGTGACAATGTTTTGTCATTTAGTTTATATTATTTAGAAAAATTGGGCAAAACACAATTAACTGCTGAAAGAAGATATTTTATTAATTATTTAAAAAAAAAATAAGTTTAATTTAATAACTCAAAATAAATTGTTTTATTTATATATTGTAAAATAAAATGCCAGGTAAAGAATGAGACACCTATAAATTGTTTTTTCTAGGAAATTTTCTATTTTACTTTAATTCAAACTAAAGATAAGGAGTTTTTGTACCAAATTTTTCTAGTTCTCTAATATAGCCTCCACAGATAATAATACCAAGCTACGCACATGGGTACAATCAACTTCAATCAAGGTTAATGGGGCATATTTCATACCACATATGTCAGATGGTGTTACTTTAATATCATTTGACGTATTTTCATTTTATTCATAGGAATAACTCTAGTACCTAGTTATCATTTTCTTGTAAACCAATGTTATTACCCAATACGTAGTTTAATTTGTTTTTTTTTATTACTCCGGTTTCTCCTTGAACTTAATTTCATTTGATGTCTGCATTTTCCACAATCGCCAGAATTACAATTATTGTTAGATTTTAACCAATAAATAAACATTTGTGGAATCATATGCTTAATGATTTTTTCAAGTCATTATTTTACATAGTTTCATAAGCTTGTTTAATAGTGATTGCAGTATCTGAATCAAGATTGGAAATAACTTCTTTAATTTTTCTTTAATTTAATTCCAATATAATAATTTAAATATAAAAAAAGCTGTATAGGTATGGAAATGTGAAATATTTAAAAATATGTATTTAGATCAAAATATGTGAAAATATGTAAAATAAAAAAGTCTTTTATTATTATGAGTGTTATGAAACGTGTATATTTTAATCAGAATTGAAAAATGCACATGTAATAAAATTATGTATTTAAATAAAAATCCGTGCCTAATTTATTATTATTAATAATAAAAGTACACCTTAGGCATACAAATCTATACGTACCTGTTAATAACTTGTTACGGAGATTGATGCGGAAACATTTTTTTCAATACTTATATGTACCTATTTTGCCTATACAACGCGCCGTTCAATTATTTTAAACGATGTTCATACTAAATTCTAATAATTTATAATGTTTAGAAAATATGCAAATTAACACCGCGTCAAGATTGTAGACAAAATAAATAAATAATTTTTTTTTTTTTTTGATAGAATTTTCCGAGGACCTATTTATTTATTTATTTTTCATAATAATAATATAAATTCTCTTTGCACCTTATTATTAGAAACCATAAAAATATAATAATTTCAATTTTTGTACTGTTATAATACTATCAAAATGAAGAAAAGTACACTTCGATTTTGATGGATAAATTACATGGTATTTTACAATATTAATACGTTGTACATTATTAATACATATATTAATTAATATTAATACATTTATTGGATCGGTTTCAATCGGTTTACAATGATAACTTGAAAGTTATGTATAACGACAAGCATTTACTGTGTTTTTATATAGACAATGGAAATAGTGATTGGAATTTAAAAAAATTAAATAATAATTCGTTAATGAGTGACTCAAGGTGAAAAAATGAAATAGGTGCTCAATATTGACTGACAAAAACACGTAATTGGACACCAAATACAGAAATCTGGATTTATTATTTTGAAATAAAAGATATACATGATCAAAACGTGTTGATTTCTCGAATTTATCGTCCGGAGATGTATAGCACGGTTCTGTGTAGCTTACACATGTTTATTGTTTGAACGGTTTTCGCAATAAAAATAAGATAAAACCATATACTCAGAGGATATGTATAAAAATGTGAGTTGAATATATTTCTTTTTTTTTTTTTTTACTCTTATACTTTAGTAAACATCACGTCTGTTCAATTGTACCGTAATAGAGAGTTGGGTCTATAAATTTGATTTTGAAATCAGAAGTCTATTATGTATAGGTCCGACTACGAGTGTGTGTTTCGGAAGATCAATATCATCGTAGTTGGGTACAAATTATGGATAGATGTTTGGCAAAGAATATTTTTTCAACCATGTATATTTACATGTAAGATTTGTGGATAAATAATACGGCAGAACGTGCGGAAAGTTATACATTTTTTATGCATCCATTCCGAGGATGTTTTGCACATTAAAATGATGAAATTTTTTTTCCATCTTCGATAAGACGTAGTTGTAGATAATAACTATTTGAATATAACGTTGGAATGACGATGGAAGAGCGGAGAGTTGTCACTAGTACCCAACAAGTTAATTTCAGTTGAACAAAATCGATATATATATATATATATATATATATATATATATTAATTTATATTTGTATACTCATAATCGAAAGATGATTTTAACATCTATTGTGTAATCTAAAAATCGGTTCATGTGAAGTACGTACAATATGGTTTAGTTATTCGTTTATAAAATAATTATATTACAACCAGTTTAAGTATTGAAGGATATTCAACCTTATCAACATATGTAATGTTATGCATCGTATGGCTTTGAGAACTATACTAGAGTATATTATAAATTAGCAGATAGACAATATTCGTTAAATTCTATGTTGTAGTCATACACATACACACATACGTCCAAGTATTGCGATGATAATCGATTAATGCAATTTATTTATGATATTATTCATTGTTTTGATCAAAATAATTGATATTGAGTTCCTAACCATCATTGATCGAATAAGAGTTATGGAATACGCGAATAAAATTTAATGTTAATCGTCATATTTATGCAACTTTTTTCACGATTATATCTATATTATATTTTTTATATACGTTGATATATTTATGAGAAGTGTAATTTAATATTCTGGTTGCTGTTGTGGAAGTGATAATTTAATTGTTCACGACAACTTGTTACGATTAATATAAGTTAATATCTACACAAAATTTACGAATTCGTATTAGATTTATAATAGATTACATATTTTTAGATTTTGAATGGAACGATATATAAATAAATGAAACTTTGATGTTTTTAAATTACTTTATTTTAATTTTCCTATTGTTCAGTAATCAAACTTTCGAGAAATGTTTGGAATAATGTTTTTTTTTTATTATCTAATGATGACGATTATTTCAAAAGGCTACTTTTCGTTTTTCTCAGAAAAAAAAAATCTAAGCTAATGTAAAATATTACATTATAATCATTTTTATATGTTTTGATGAAGCTAATAAATGTATCTTTACACCTTGAATTATAATTCATTATAATTTTAAAGTTTTTGGAATATTTGAAATACATACTAAGTTCTTAAAATAGAAACATCAAAACATTGACGCGCAAAGAGATATGAGAATTCAAATGAATGTCGTAGCAACTACGAGAGGTTTAGAGTATTATTTTATCGTTTTACTAAAATACTACACTGCATGTGCAATTTGTGTAGAGTAACTTCGTATCAGAAAAAGCATAAGAAAATCGTTTGGTAAGCACTAGATTATTTTAAAAATATTTGACAAAAACTCTGGATCTTCTTGTCTGTTCTTCTGTACAATAATTGCTATGTAAATCAACCACACTCAACTATCGGCTTATAAAAAGTTTATAATTAGAACATAAAATATAAGAGGAAGATATGAGTCATTTTTGACGACATGTCATATCGATCTATACGAAATTTACTCATTGGTAACGAAAATATGTACGTATAGAGATGTAATAGTCACTAAAGTATTATATATACTATATATATATGTCATATTTAAGCATTAAATAGACATTGAAAAATATGTATAATAGTAGCGTTTATCTTCTGGACTTCATTGAAAAAAAATGTATTAAAATAATATTTCACTATCGTAATAATACTATATGTCATGTTATTGGATGATTTATCAATAAACTTTCAAATCTAATGGAAATCACCTCATTGATACGTTTAGATTCTGCATTTCACTTAAGTTTCGTATCTACCGTTTATATTATATTGATTTTCCATAGAAATATAAGTAGATTCCATCATCAAATTTTTTATATTTATTAGATTCTCAATTATAAAAAACACCATTGACTACTGAATTAAAATGTGATTTTTCTCTATATAGCTGGCTATCATATAGTTTATACTACTTAATATTATTTATGTTGAATTATTTTTTCGTTAGATTTTTCTCAAAATAAAGTGTAAGATTGAAAAAAAATGAGAATGCAAATGTGTACAAGTCGGAATAATATATTAATTGTCCTTTATTTCATCAGTTGTTAAAAAAAAAAATAGCATACTATGATGATGTATACATAAAAATTAAACGATTTTCTTTCTTTTTATTGATTGGTTATTGAGTTAACGAAAGCTACATATTTAAATGTTAAATAATAAATATTATACATATTTATATTAAACTAGTTTTTAAGTTATTCAAAAGAATTTGTAATATGTTAAATTCATAAGTACTTAATGTCTAAAAAACGCAAACTGATGAGTAGCAATTGATTTAGTGACCTAACACTATTTTTGGTTTCAACATTTCCATGTATAATTTAAACCATGGACCGTATTTTTTTTTTATAGCCAAAATAAATTACTTTGCTCAGATATCATTATTTTATTTTTATTTTAATAAGGATTTTTTTTTTTAAATTCAGATTAAAAAAAAAATGTAATTCTCTACCATTTATTATCATATTACCTTAATTTATAGTACTCTGGTTATAGGTAAATTATATTTTTTTATGACCTATTGAAAATTTTAAATGATAATTATAAGTTTATTTTTATTCAAAAATTTAGTGGATTAATAGTATTCTTGATATTCGGATACCCGTGTACTACCCGGGTAACCGGGTACCCGGGTTTTACGGGTATTACCCGATTTACAAAATTTCGGGTACCCGTTATGGTTTGTATACTGATAAGTAGAGCTGGAATTTGTATGTAAATATATATTTTTTCTAAAACATGATAAATTTTGTTATCTTTTTTTTTTTCGTTATGCAGATAAATAACTGCTATAAATAGATATTATTTTATACAATTTTTAACAACAATTTACTGTTTTCTTTTATATTACAGTAAATTAGTAGCTATATGAATATAAAAACAGCATAGTTAACAAAACTTTTCAAACACCTATCAATATAATTATTCAATCATTATAATTTTTGTACAGTTGTATATTTTAAGTTTAAAGCGTAACAATGAAACTATGAATATATTACACGTCATCAATAATATCACAATTTTCTTTTTTTTTTTTTGGCCCTAGGGGTGGGTTTGAACGCCTCCTCCCACCCATTTGTAAGCCATTGATTGTGATTACTTATTATTATCTGCGTAGCTATACACATAAAAGGTAACGAACAAGGCCACTATATCCGTTATCTGCAAGATTTAAATATAGGCTTTATAATAGCTTTTAAAATTTTATTCAACATCATAGTTGAATACACAAATTATTGAAATATAATATCACTAATAACACTCACGTAAAATACTTGAGATTTTATTTTTAAAATGTAATCTTGTAAATTTAAAAGAGGAAATATTTTAATTTTCTTTATTCGAATAATTGTGTAATGTATAATTTAATACTGATTACCTCTTAGCAGTTAAGACTTATCAAAATAGTTTACGTATATCAAAAACCATTGGGTATGTGAAAATTTTGGGTAATGGGTACTCACTACTCGAAAACGTTGACTACCCACAAAATTGGGTACTACCCGGATAAACAGGTACTCGGGTTTCTGGATATCTGGGTATTACCCACATCAAATCAAGAACACTATTTATTACGTTTTGAGAAATATTTTGAAATATTGTTTTTGATAAAAAAATATTTCTTATAAGATAATTTATGTATCATAAAATATATGAATTAAAAAAAAAGTACTTATATTTGAAATCAGTTATTAGTTTATCTGTGTGTTAAAATTATTGGCAAACCTTGAAATCTACGTCATAAACATGGAAGATGCAACATTTTTTTTTTTTTATTGAACATTAAAAACATTGGCTAAAGGGCCATTATTTAAGTATTACATTTTTGATTAGATTAGATTTTTTTTTTTTTAATTGTACAATTCACATGATAAAAACTTAAATGAAGTTATATAAATTGATGTCCTTTAAGTAAGATATCCTTTAAGATATCTTTGATTATATTGATGTTTGGTTGAAGATCTGGTTGTAGGGCTTCGCTTAATTGTTGAGGTAAATGATGTTTTGATCTTGAGAAGGATGCACATTATATTTTCAGCGCTTGAGCGTTTTGTTACTTATTTTATGAAGGTCGTATGTATACTAACTTTTTTTTCACAACTCGTGTTTGTTAAAAAAATACCTAAATAAATAATGAAGGTTGCAATATTTTATTTATAAATCGTAAAATAAAGTGAATAAATAAAATTCGTGAAACGAATAAATTGTTTCTCTCGATTGACTGTTTTTCATTTTGTGTTTAATCATGTATGTTTCAGATTTTCTCATTGTTTTGAACACGAATTTAGATGTATGTAAAGGAGTTATTCAATTTATGCTTTTATTTTTATTTTATTGAAGAAAATATTCGTCAACACAATTTTAGAAGGATTTTCTGAAATCTGAGTTTTATTTAATATAATAAGAATTATTGTCTTCAAAATTATATGAGTGCATATAAATAATCATTCGATAACGATGCATAATGATATAGTACCTAAATACGAGTCAACATACCCGTAATTGTTTTGAACATTGTTGATGTTTTTATAATTCAACTCTTTTTTCACAAGTTTTTTGCCATCTAAAACTATTATAATTAAGTTTTACGCTTGGTTCGAATGCATTTAATCATTGGTATTCTTACAAAATCAAATTACCTACTCCAAATATTGCAAATTACAATATAAAATATTTTTAAAATCGTTAATTGTGAAACGTTAATGTGTGGCTTTTAATAGTTTTTTTTTTTGCACGCCTAAATACGTAGTATAAACCTAAGTTGTATTTCAAATTATTAATCATAATATTAAATACAGTTAGATTTTATTTTATAGTTTTACTACATGATGATGTTTTGAGACTTGATAAAATATATTTTGTTATAGAGCTATTATTAAGTATTTTTAAATTATTATATTACCTTACTGTCAAGGTAAATTAAATTGTTTAAGTATTAAATTAATGAAAAACTTTAAAACGCTAATATACCATTTAAATATTATGATCTAAGCTTCATATTTGAAATAGCTAAATATGTTTGATCGTATCGAGTTGTACATCGAAAGGCTTTTATCCTTAAGCCAAATACATAAAAAAAAAAAAATAAAAACATATGAGTTCGCATAAAATCAAGAATTGACTTATCAGCTATCACGTTGATTAATCCATCACCCTCTCAGTTTGTTATTTGCTTTACAAAGTCACTTATGGTTTGAACGTTGACATATCTCAGTGAAAGTGCTAGATAATTTTCACAAAGCATATTTTCTCAGTCCATCAAAAAATATTACTCCCGTTTTTGATAACAAGTATAATGCAGTGCAGTGACATGGTTGGTTACGTTTTAAGTAAAATAAGATTGCCTCAATTTATTTTTTCTAAAATCAAGTCGTTGGAGCTTATATAAATGTATTACTTTTATTATATAATAACATCAATGTCTTTGGTTCCGTGATGTGTGTAAAACGCATCTCAATCACCAGTTACAATACATTATTATGTATTACACTTGCTGACCCTGCATGTCTTTGCTATTGATAGATTCCATTCTGTCTGTGTATATTTGAATATTTACTATTGTAGATTTAAAACGGATAATCTGTATGTGATATAATATATATATACACATGCATCTAACTATGGGCACCAGAGTTTCCAATTTTCATTGGGTACCCATAATCCTAAATTATTTAACTTGTACCTAAATAAAAATCCTAATTACACAATAAAAAATGTATTTAAAAACGTTTAAATTCACAAAGCATTATTCGTTTATTGAATTTATTTTTATACATTTGTTGACCGAAAGCAGAATAATTATAACAGAGTTAAGACTACCACACACACTATACATTATTATTAATACGTAAATACCAAATATAATATCGTTATCGTCGCAGTCGTCGTCGACGGATGGTGACAGCATGACAAAAATAAGAAAATTAAAACATATATTTATTAAAAATGGTTATTTTTACATAACGTATAATATTAACGTATTATATATTTATATGTTTTATTTATTTCATGGGATGTTCAAGCACCACAACACCTTAATAATCAGCGCCCATGGTTAGATAACCTTTTTTATATTTTTACTGATGATTGTTACCACAAATTGTTGTATAATATTTTGGCTAAATAAATTTAACACGACAAAATATAATACACGCCAGTAAAATAACCGTAATAATAATTAGAAAGAAAGAATTCAACTAATGTAAGATTGAAAAACATATGATAAAATTTTATTTGATAGGTTAATACCTGAAACAATTTATATTGTCCATATCATTTTAAACAATTAGATTGATAGCAATTAACAGTTTTGACAGTATATGCCTTCATATTTATTTTTATTTGTTTTTCTATTTACTGAATTTCTGAATTTGAATGTTTAACATTGAAATACAAATAAAAATAAAAATAAAAATAAATGCGAATATTTAAGCGCTTCAAAAACATAATTCATAAAGTAAAAAAATATTATACTAATATTATGTATTATCAAAAAATATAATGCGATCTTCATAAACTATATCTATAAATTATATATGATTCTTTCTTAGAAGATCGGGTTGTATCTAGAAAATGTTTTGGACATTTATCATATGAATTTATAATATTGGATAATGACTACATTGTTAACAACCGTTGAAATATTATTTTCGGACGATGGTTATAAGTCACTGCATGATGATTAATGTAATATTTCATTCTAAATCTTGTTCGAAATTTTGTGATGCAAAACATCCAACTATGGTTCAAGAAATCTTAATATGTTTTAGTGTTGTATTAATACGTTCAATATTTCTTTTCATCAAAGTTGGTTTTACTGCACATAAAAAGGTTAATTAAATATGTGCTCACATTTTATAATGGTCTCGACACGTTATTGATAAGTTTTTGATTTATTAAATACTTATACTTTCTTAAAATGAAAACAAAATATTTATTTTGTAACGATATAATTTTTGCAGGTCATAATAACGTGAAGGTAAGACGTACACAGACGAGTATGTAAGTGTTTGTGTGTATGTGTGTGTGTATATCACCATCTGTTAAGAGCATGTTTAAAACCATTAAAACTCCGATCGAGATTTTATTAACAAAATCTGACCCACATATTATGTAAAATTAGATCATAATTTTCATTCGCTTACCTTACTGATATGAGAAGAAAAAAAATTTTCAAGTGCAAAAATAATTGATGACCTACTTGATTGCGCGTGGAATATTTTATCAAGGTCGAAAGTTATCAGCTTAGTCAACTCAAAAAATATATTTCCTAGTACAGTCTTATCGTTTTACGGGTAAAGTAAAATTAAGTGAATAATTAATGGTTTTACGATATTATTTATAATTCATAATAATTTCGAATTTAAATGTTACTTTAAATATTATGCCAAATAAAAAAAAAAAAAAAAAAAAAAAAAATGACGAACGAAATTATAACAAATAATAATTTGTGTACAATGGTTTTTCTTGATAAGATTTTTGTACAGCTCGCGTAGTAGCCTTGTAATTATATTTGGCATAATCGATGCTTACTTATTGTTATGCTAGTCGTATAACAGTATTTTGTTACCGGTCCTCCTCTAAGGAGTAACAGTTTGTAATTCCACGAGTAAAAATATAATTGATAAACTACTAAGAAATCAAAATTAAGATTTAGAGTTACCTAAAATTCGAATGCCAAGCTTGTCAATTTCTCGCGTTTTATCCAACACAGACTTATTGGTGCAGTTATGTTGAAAATATTGGTCGATCATTTGTCGTTCATTACGTTTACTCGAACAGTTTTACACTTGCGTGTGAAGGATTTTCGCCTGGTTAACCGTTTTAAGTTTCAATGTCTAGCACAGGTATAACGATTCTGCGTAACTTTCAGACCATACGTCACCACATTTATTGCACACTACACTACAGAATTTATACTAGATGAAATATAATTTAAAAAAAAAAAAGACTCGCATGCAGCGGGTGCACGTAAACAAATGTCAATTCAATACAATTTTATTGTAAATAATACTTGATGTATGTAGACTCTAATACATTGTTTCCAAAAAATAATATTTTATGCGAAAAAGAAATACTAATCTAAACCAACACTGTATTTTTACACGAACACGTTTCACGAAAATCACAGAATAAAGTGGTTATACATTTTAGTACGATCCAAGCGATATTATTATTTATTTATTTATTTATTTTTTGTAGAAAATACGAAAAAACATTCAAATTAGGTAGATTTGCCTACTTATATAAAATGAACACCCTATATTTTCACAACAAGCACATTATATATTAAACAATAAGAGTTGAATTTTTCATACATTGTACACGCACGGGAAATGTACAGAAGAAATGAGGTTTTCGTGTTTTCAACAATATGTTTGATGTAATAGTAGAATACGTCAGCATTATATAGTACGCTTCATTTCAACGAGACATGTTTTTGTGAATGGTTTGTCCCACGTTATGCAGAGGAAATAGTAATCATTATATTTTAATATCACTATTTATTATGTTTTTGTACGGCTATTTTAACCCAGTGATAGCACCAATATTTAAAAGCTATTCGCCATGCGCTTATTTTTTAATTTTTTACAATAATAAAAAAATCAGCATATTATACGAGAAGATGGTAAAATATACCACTGTCGTATATTACTGCAGGTTTTGGGCTTAGGTTATTTGATATTATTTTATCGAGTTAATTTTTGTGAAGAGTTTAAGTAATTCTTTTAAATCATCAAACTCAAAGAGCATACAAATGTACGTATAGAATAATAATGTACTAAATGTCAAAAAAATAATTGCTTTGTCAGTACGCGTAAAAAATAACAATTTTTTCCTATTACACAAACTCAATACATCTATAAACATATGGTTTAGACATTTGCTGTAGCGGCTGAAATAGAAAAAGTGATTCTCATGTATAAAATTTATAAATGCAAGCTAATAGAAATATTGAATTCTATATAATATCCCATAAAAATCATAAGAGTTTATTCTAGAACCTTGGTGGTAATCATATATTTGTTTTGTATAGAACACGTTCAATTATAAAATTAAAATCATGTTCTGTGACATTGTTGTTAAAGTTAAATACTAATGTAGATATAGTTTTCGAAAGCTTTTATATTTTTATTAACTATTTATTTTTTTTATTTTTTTTTTCGTCACTGTAGAGTCAAGTGGATTTGCCCTTGACAATTGATATAATACTCATGAATTCGACGGCTGTCATCGATCATAGTCATCAATGTTAAAAAACATACTATTTGTCAATTCAAAACAATTAAATCAACAATAATATTATTAACATCGCTTAAATAAATATAACCTTTTTTTGGTCGACGGAGATGTTGTTTACATTTGCTATTTATCACTGAAAAAACGCATAGATTACGGGACGCACCGTTATTTTGACACTGAGACATGTTTGTTAAACGATAACTTATTATTTTTGGGGTTGGTCTAGCACTAAATAGTGTTTTCCGTTTATTATTTGCTGTTAAATCAAACAGGTGACAGGGAATAATAATAGTACTCCTATCGGTTTCAAATCTAGCTTTTATAGTTTTGCATAGTATTATCATAAAAACATCCGAGAACAGGATAAGCCCCACTTTATTTCAAATTAAATGTATTCAATTCCGGAGCATGAAATGTATAGTTTAATGCACTATGACGTGCATTATTACTTATATTTACGTGTTGGCTATAGTATATGTTATAAAAAGTGTATCTGAACGTTAATATTTACGATTAGGAATTTACATAATATTATAGTAACGTTTGCAATGTACGCACATTTCTCTCGTGCCGTACAAATAAAAACAAATACTTTTACCTACTATTTATTTTTATATACATATTTATATTGCTCTAATATAACTTTAGCAGAAATGGTCATTAATTTTATTTTCTTACATGCTTTTTAGAGAAATACGTATTCTACAATATGTTTTTAAATACCGTTCATTTTTATAATTTGTATAGTACCGTTGATATTAATAATTTATAAATTACATAGTTTTAAATTCAGTTATATACAATGGTTTGTTTGGCGTCATTAATCAGATCTATATTTTGCTGGTTGAGCCCGAAAACTGTGTCGAGGTTATGTGGTATCTTGTATTTGTTCCTATGTTGTTTGTATATTAAAAAGTCCAAAATTATGCGTTTGGCTCCGTTGTTGAGTATACTGGTGGGTCTTTTCAGCTATAAAAAAACCATGTGTGAATGTAGTGTGTCATATTCATTACGTTTTATTCTTTCCATTTGAGATTGGAGTTTTTTCCATTTGGTTGTTTTTCATTTTATTTTGCTTTACTTTTATCATATGTTTTGCTGTTTTTCATTAATGATTTATTTAATATAATTGTTTTGGTCATTATAGGAATTTTTTTGATTAAAGATGTATTAGAAATATATTTGTATGGCATGTAAAGCTATTTCATTAAATTTTATTCTTGTATGCCCTGGGATCAATGATTTCGGATCATATTATGCTATTATTCAATTCTTCCTATACATTCTATTAATTTGTTTGCCATCTCATGGGATTGGTTTCATTCATTTTGAACTTTTTATACGACATCATGAACTTGAATTTTTTTTCTTGAATAATAAGCTCGATAGCTTTTAAGATTCCACAGTGAGCATAAAATAGTTAGATGGTACTTTTTATAGAATTTTTTTATGTTTGAATATTATATCAAAATCTTTTTTATGTTTTTAGATCCATCATATATGTAAACTTCTTGATGTTCTTGAAGTTTTTAAGTTTAATTTTTAAATACTTTTTATATATGTGTATGTGTATATATACTTATATACAAATATACATTGAAAATTGGTTTGTTGCGGTATGCACCTTGCTCACAATTATTTATTATATGAAATTAATAATATATCTTCATCAAATGTGCACAGAAATGTAAAAAGTCTCTTGTTCCTTGAGAATACCAATACAAATAAAATTGTAATTTAAATCGTCTGAACCTCGGTTACGAAATAATATTATACTAAGGTTGCGTCAAAAATGAGACGATGAAAACTCGTATTGGTTGTTGAAAGCATTAACAAGCGCGTTAGCATCGAAACGAGATTCCGACGAGATCAATTTGCGTTCGAAAGAAACTGAATAAACTCATGGTCTTGGGACTGTTAAATGAGGGGCAGTATTATTATCTGCTACGCAACGATTCCGCAAATATACATATATAATATACGTATACAAATACATATATATATATTTATATATACATATATGATTTCGTAAGATTTAAGCATTCGTTTATAAATTCTTGTTAACACATACAGATGATACAGATGTACTTAAATACAGACATTTTGATTCATTCTAGTATTATTTTTATATTCTTTTAAAATAGTCTGTGATACGATAATATATAATAAATTGATAATTTGAGAATTATATTTTGTGATTCATGATTTTAGGTACTAGTTAGTAGGTAGTTACCTCGGTTTTAGAATAATAATAGTTAATATCACCAATATCAAATAATACAGACTAATAAGGAGAAAATGATACCTAATAAATTATTATAAAAAAAAAAAAAAAAAACTCTAAAACAGGGAAATACAATAATTATAATTATATGTAAGTGGTTAAAACATATATATTTTTCGAGTATCCATGTGGGGGAAGTTTAAACACCCCCACCCACCAATGAGTACGCCCATGTGCGGGATCGTTCGCGTTCATAAACGGTTGAGGTATGAATTTTGCGAAACCGTTCTTTACCTTTTATTGTCGAACCGGTATATTTACCGTTATGTTTCGCCGTGCCGCCGGGCGTGATCAAAACTTCACGTGATCGGCGGTGGCACGGACGCGTGCCAATCATCATCACGGTTGGTTGACAGGCGGTGAGCAAATATTGGCGTTGCATTTCGAACGGGCCATATAAAAACCGCGTTAAGAGACATGCGCGTATGCATTGCCCGCCATCCGGTGAAACAGAACAACAACAACAGAAACAACAACAGCAAACGGCTCGTGGACAATTTCTGTTCACCAGAAGTGGGGAAAGAAAACATGAACAGAATAATCGTCGGCGTCGATCGGATCCGGAAGTGGTCGTTGGTTGTCGTGGCCGTGGTAAGAGGGGATCGAGAAAACGCGGTGTGCGTTTAAATTTTTTTTTTTTTTTTTTTGCTTTATTAGAGAATACCTGATTTGTAATTAATTTTTTTGTTGACATGATTAATGGTTGATGAAAGAAGCCACCCAGTGATAACACTTCTTATACTTACTAAGTTATTAAAAACTTAAATGAACCGTAATTAAGTTATTAAAAAACTTAATTACGGTTCATGAGGTCTCTACACCATTGGCGATCTAGTTGTAGTCTAAGAGGATTTCCATGGACAACATTTGAATTCAGTTGCCTGATGAGGAGGGGGTTTTGGTGGTTGGCTAAGTGGAACCGAAATATTCTATACGTCGAAGAAGCAGTTTTGGCTATGGTGTTTATATGTAGATCGAAATATAAAGAGTGGTTTAAAATGTAAAAGGGTGCACCCGTTATCAGGAGAAGAGTGGTTGATTGAAATGCTTGAATTTTCTGAATATTTGGTAGTTTAGCTGTTCCCCAAATATCGTAAGACTAAATCGGAACTAATAGCGTTTTGTACAGGTTTAATTTATTTTTCAAATTTATCTTTGATTTTTTGAAAAATAAATTAAAAAATAGAGGTTTCTGCGTCTTTGGTTGAGTAATAGTTTTTTTTTTTTTTAATATGTTGAGCTCAGGTAAGTCTTTGTCTAGATGCATACCTAAGTAGCGAGCGTTTAAGGCAATCGGAATGATGGCAATGATTTAGAAGTATTGATTTTGACTCTCTACTTAGTATACAGAGTAGATAGTAGGTTGAGGTGATTTTGAAGGTGATTTGTGGCTAGGATATGGCCATTGTGGGTGCTGACAATAGGTTTGTCATCGGCATATTCTGCTACAGAAGTGTTTGGAGTGGTTGTTTGGTCAGCAGAGAAAATGTTGAACAGAATTGGAGATATCATTGTTTCCTGAAGGACTCCGGTGAAAATTGGAGATAATTTTGAAATTTCCGGTGCAACACGATTGCGCAAAAAATTTGTAACACTATTGCGCCCCAATCCCTTTTTACTAAATAAAATCACAACACCATTACGCACCAAATTATGTGTATATATACTATGTATAATAATTTATGTACAACATAAAATAATGTATACAATACATACTTTTTATAATTTGCATATACATGCACCCAAACTATTAATTCACAAAATGCACTTTTTCAAAATCAAAATGAAAATTTGAATGAGCTAATGATAGTTATAATAATAATATCGATTAATGACTATCAGTAAAGAAAAAAAACAATTTTTAACAAAAAAAATGTCGACTATTGACCATGTCAGTATATAAATTTAGCATACATGTAATTTAGAAAAAAAAAATTTTTAAACCAAGCCAACGATGATAATTTGTTGACAGTCCTAAGCCTGTAATAATTAGGAAGGAAAATTGTGAATCAATAGGTAACAAGTTTATAGTAATAAGTTTGAGTGCATGTATATGAAAATTATGTGTAGAAAGTATGTATTGTATACATTATTTTATGTTATACATATGTTAATATATACACATATTATTATTTGGTGCGCAATGGTGTTGTGATTTTATCAGGTAAAAAGGTATCGGGGCGCAATCGTGGTGTAATTAGTTGGGTTAAAAAATGAAAAATTGCGCAACCGAAATTTCGGTACCCACTCGCGTGGCAATTCAAATTCGAATCAAAACGGAACGCTTGTTTATTGGCACGAGGAAATGTTACGCAAACCCGTGCCGTGGGAATAGAAATTTTTTTTTTTTTTTTACTCGAATCACCGATTTTATAGATCCCATAAGTCACTGCGTACGTAAATGTTTATAAGTTATACTTCAGCATTTCGCATTTAGTATTGCTATTGTAACGTGTTCGAAGTATACATCACTGTGACGACTATATTCTTGGATTTCTTTTTACAAAGACCATTCTCTAATACAAATTTTTTCACGAACCACGTGATTCAAACATACTCCTTCACGGCACCACCGTGTGAAATACTGCACGTTATATCGCCGAACGCTGTTTCGCCCAACGTCGATTCTCATCGCACCTTGTTGAAAATATTTCGTCCTGATATCACTCGAACGCATGTTCTAATGCGTTTTGATTCATACGGTACACGACGAAAATGTTGGTGCACCCCGAGCGTACGGAAATCATAGAAGTCAAAATAACAACAGTCCAACGTGGATGTAAATTAAAAACGATCCGGTGCAAAAATATTCGCGCATGTATCGAGTGATATACGTCCAAATATTGATGGGCACTAGCGTTTAAATTACTTTGTTCAACTTTTTTTTTTACATTTCCCGCGTAACGCACGATAACAATTTTTTTTCCATCACTTCATTTGACTTCCATCTCATTACTAATGGAACACTAAGAAATCGAATAAAATGTAATAATTATAATTTTTTTTCTTGCCATTTCATTATTATTTTTTG